>NW_027142882.1:0-2500 GCF_026170545.1 Melanerpes formicivorus
TCCCTCTTCACTCGCCGTTACTGAGGGAATCCTCGTTAGTTTCTTTTCCTCCGCTGACTAATATGCTTAAATTCAGCGGGTCGCCACGTCTGATCTGAGGTCGCAAGCCCAACGACGAGCCACCGACGGCCCGACGCCGCGCGCGCGCGCGCGCCCGGCCGGCCGGCACCGCGGCGCGAGAACGGCTCCCCCCCCACACACACACCCCGCGCGGGGTGGGGGTGGGGGGCGGCCGGCTCGCCCGCAGACGCCGGCCGCGGGACGGCGAGCGCGGCGTCTCGCCGGCTTCCGCCCCCCGCGACGCACGCGCGACCGCGGGGGACGAAGGGCCCCAGCCCGGAGGAGGCCCGAACGCGACACCGCGGCGGGTGACGCGCCTCTCGGCCCGGGAGACGGCCCGCCGGGGGTCGACGCCGAACGGCGACACGCAGGAGAACCCCGGGGAGGCGAGAGCGAGGAAGAACGAGGGGAACGGGAACCCCCGCCGCCCACGGCAGACGCGCGCGCGGACGCGGCAGCACGGCACGGTACCCCCGCGGTACCCACCCGCAGACAGCCGCGCCCGCGCGGGAGTGCCGGGGGGGGCGAGGCCCGCGCCTCCTCCCCCAACCGGGCTCTCGTCTCCCCCAACGCCCCACCGGGCGTCGCTGGACCAACGGGGAACCCCTGCCGGCGAAGCCCCGGCGGGACGAACTCCGCGAGAGCGGGCGCTCCGGGAGCGGGGAGCTACGGAGCGCTCCCCGAGTCTGCACTTAGGGGGACGAAGGCCCCTCCCCGCCCGGGGGAGAGCCTGCGAGGCGACCCCAGCCGCGCCGCTCGGCGGGCACCGAGGCGGCGATTGATCGTCAAGCGACGCTCAGACAGGCGTAGCCCCGGGAGGAACCCGGGGCCGCAAGTGCGTTCGAAGTGTCGATGATCAATGTGTCCTGCAATTCACATTAATTCTCGCAGCTAGCTGCGTTCTTCATCGACGCACGAGCCGAGTGATCCACCGCTAAGAGTTGTCTGGCTTTTCGGCACCGCCCCGCCAGCGCGGAGGGGCCGGGACCGCTCGCAAAGGAGCGGCCCCTCGGAGAGCGCGGCACGGCGGCCGCTCGCCTCACATTGACCGTACAAGCACAGGAGAGGGGGGGAAAATAAAACGAAACCCCGAAGCGGCAAAAGCAAGGGGCGGGGAGCCCGCGCTCCCGGCTTTTTTCCCTCCCCCGAGGAGGGAAAAACGCACCTTGCGGCGCTTCGGGGCCGGACCAGGCGCCCGGGCTCGCTCCGACCTCGGCGCGGAGGAGGCCCGCCGCGCGCCGCCGGGAACGTGCCCCGAACCCGGCCTCGCCTCGCGTGCACGGGGAAAGAAAACCCCCTTCGCTTCCCCACCCAACGGCGGGGGGGGGGTGTGTCTCTCGCTGGCCGCCCCGTGCCGTCGCGGAGACGCCACGAAGCGAGGCAGCGGAGACCCCCCCCCCCCCGCCCCGGGGAGCGAGGGGGGCCGGGCGCACAACCCCGCCGGAGGAGAGCGCGCGCGCGCCTCCGCACCGGCCCCTCCAACGCCGCCACCGCTGCGGCCCATCCCGGACTTTCTTTTCCCCCGCTTTGGCCCCGGGGCCGAGCCCCGGCCGGCTCGCGCCCTCGGGCGGCTTCCTCTCGCCACCGAACCCCCCCCCGCCGCGGGGGACGGAAAACGGCTTGCGAGACGGAAAGCCCGAGCCCACGTGGGACGCCACCGCGGCGACCCGCCGGCCCTCGCCGGGCGGCGCACCCGCCGACCGACAAACCCCAGCGGCAAGAGCCCCTTCCATCCTCCCCCGGCGCCACCGCGCCGCCGGCTTCGCTCGCTCGACCCCTTCCGTGGCCCCGCGGCCAGGCGGACAGCGGACGGCGCTGAGCCGGGGGGCGGGCCCCCGCTCTCCCCGTTTCCACGCGGAGACCGGGGGTGGGACGCCCCCGGCTGCCCGCCCGTCCCCCACCCGGCACGCGCCGGGAAGGCGAACGGGGAAGCCCGCGGGCAGGGCCCGGGACCGGGACAGCCGCAGCCGGTGGCAGGGTGCCCTCCGGCGAGGGACCGGAGCCGGAGACGCCGAGCGACGCCCGCCGCCGCTCGGACGCGGTCACGCCACCCGAAACCGGCCCCGGACGGGGGGGAACCGGCAGCGCGAGACCGCCGAGGGCGCCAGCTCGCCGGGGCCCCGCTCTGGGGCCTGGGCAAAGGGAAAAAGGACCGGGAGGTCCGCAGCGGCCCGCGCCGCAAGAGGCGCCGCCGCCGAGCCGCGGCAACGCGCCCGCACAAAACCCCCGGCGGGGGCGAAGCGCCCTGGGCCAGCCCCCACCGCGGGGGCTCGCCGCCCCGGCCCGCGAGAAGCCCGCGCTTCAACGCGCCGCCGGGGACGCCCGTGGCGAGGCGAGGCGCGGGCCGGACCACGGCCGACCTCGCGCGGTGGGCTCTCTCCGGCCGAGCGCTCGGACCGCAGAGAGGGGGGGGCAGCAGAGTCCCCTCCCCGGCCCGGCG
>NW_027142882.1:7500-15000 GCF_026170545.1 Melanerpes formicivorus
ACGTAGGCGGAGGCAGAGCGCAACAGCGACCCCTTGGCGACAAGCGCGATCTCCGCGGAGAGCACGTCTACTCGCCGAGGGAGAGCACGTCTACTCGCCGAGGGAGAGCACGTCTACTCGCCCAGGGAGAGCACGTCTACTCGCCCAGGGAGAGCACGTCTACTCGCCCCAGGGAGAGCACGTCTACTCGCCCAGGGAGAGCACGTCTACTCGCCCAGGGAGAGCACGTCTACTCGCCCAGGGAGAGCACGTCTACTCGCCCAGGGAGAGCACGTCTACTCGCCCAGGGAGAGCACGTCTACTCGCCCAGGGAGAGCACGTCTACTCGCCCAGGGAGAGCACGTCTACTCGCCGAGGGAGAGCACGTCTA
This sequence comes from Melanerpes formicivorus, assembly GCF_026170545.1. Taxonomy (NCBI): domain Eukaryota; kingdom Metazoa; phylum Chordata; class Aves; order Piciformes; family Picidae; genus Melanerpes; species Melanerpes formicivorus. The sequence continues at coordinate 7,871 of NW_027142882.1, forward strand.
CTCGCCCAGGGAGAGCACGTCTACTCGCCCAGGGAGAGCACGTCTACTCGCCCAGGGAGAGCACGTCTACTCGCCCAGGGAGAGCACGTCTACTCGCCGAGGGAGAGCACGTCTACTCGCCGAGGGAGAGCACGTCTACTCGCCGAGGGAGAGCACGTCTACTCGCCGAGGGAGAGCACGTCTACTCGCCGAGGGGAGAGCACGTCTACCTCCCGCCTGAGGGAGAGCACGGGGGGGGGGGGGACAAAGACAGGCGGCAGCAGCTTCGGTGAACGTCACCCGGGAGGCGACCGGGGCTGTCCCGGGCAGTCCCGGGAAGCCGGCGTCCGACACAGGGAACCGTCAGCTGCCGGACCGGGGCGAATCCCCGCGGCCACGGCAGGGGTGGGGGCTCGAAGACAGCCGGCAGCCGCTTCGGTGAACGTCACCCGGGAGGAGACTGGGGCCCTCCCGGGACCGTCCCGGGAAGACGACGTTCGGCACGAGATCCCGGCCGCGGCCGGACCGGCTCGAAGCCTCGCGGTCCCGGCAGCAGCCGGAGCCGCTCGCCGCCTCGGGCTCCCGGCCCCCTACAGATCCGGCGGACTCGTTCGCGGGCGGCGGGGGGAGGCAGTGGAGGGGGTGCGGGGAGAAGCGGCAGCGGAGGCGGAGGGGGGGGGGCTCGAAGACAGCCGGCAGCCGCTTCGGTGAACGTCACCCAGGAGGCGATCGGGGGCCGTCCCGGGGCCGTCCCGGGATGCCGGCTTCCGGCACGGGGGTCCCGGCCGCGGCCGGACCGGCTCGTATCCCCGCGGCTCCGGCAGGGGGGGGGGGGGGCTCGAAGACAGCCGGCAGTCGCCTCGGTGAACGTCACCCGGCCGGCGACCGCGGCCGTTCCGGGGCCGTCCCGGGAAGCCTGCGACAGGCACGGGGTCCCAGCCGCGGCCGGACCGACTCGAAGCCCCGCGGCCCCGGCACGGGGGAGGCCCAAAGACTGGCGGCAGCCGCTTCGCTGAACGTCACCCGGCCGGCGACCGGGGCCGTCCCGGGGCCGTCCCGGGATGCCGGCATCCGGCACGGGGGTCCCGGCCGCGGGCCGGAGCGGCTCGAATCCCCGCGGTCCCGGCAGCAGCCGGAGCCGCTCGCCGTTCGGGCTCCCGGCACCCTACGGATCCGGCGACTCGTTCGCCGGCGGCGGGGGGAGGCAGTGAAGGAGGTGCGGGCAGAAGCGGCAGCGGAGGCGGAGGGGGGGGGGGGCTCGAAGACAGCCGGCAGCCGCTTCGGAGAACGTCACCCGGCCGGCGACCGCGGCCGTTCCGGGGCCGTCCCGGGAAGCCTGCGACAGGCACGGGGGTCCCGGCCTCGGCCGGACCCCGCACTGGGTGCCGCCGCCTCGGGCTCTCGGGACGGTATGGATCCGCCGACTCGTTCGCCGGCGGCGGGGGGAGGCAGTGGAGGGGGTGCGGGGAGAAGCGGCAGCGGAGGCGGAGGGGGGGGGGGCTCGAAGACAGCCGGCAGCCGCTTCGGTGAACGTCACCCGGCCGGCGACCGGGGCCGTCCCGGGGCCGTCCGGGGATGCCGGCTTCCGGCACGGGGTCCCGGCCGCGGCCGGACCGGCTCGAATCCCCGCGGTCCCGGCAGCAGCCGGAGCCGCTCGCCGTTCGGGCTCCCGGCACCCTACAGATCCGGCGACTCGTTCGCGGGCGGCGGGGGGGAGGCAGTGGAGGGGGTGCGGGCAGAAGCGGCCGCGGAGGCGGAGGGGGGGGGGGGGGCTCGAAGACAGCCGGCAGCCGCTTCGGTGAACGTCACCCGGGAGGCGACCGGGGACCGGCCCGGGAAGCCATCGTCCGGCCCCGGATCCCGGCCGCGGCCGGGACCGGCTCGAAGCCCCGCGGCCCCGGCACGGGGGAGGCCCAAAGACTGGCGGCAGCCGCTTCGCTGAACGTCACCCGGCCGGCGACCGGGGCCGTCCCGGGGCCGTCCCGGGATGCCGGCTTCCGGCACGGGGTCCCGGCCGCGGCCGGACCGGCTCGAATCCCGCGGTCCCGGCAGCAGCCGGAGCCGCTCGCCGTTCGGGCTCCCGCACCCTACGGATCCGGCCGACTCGTTCGCCGGCGGCGGGGGGAGGCAGTGGAGGGGGTGCGGGCAGAAGCGGCAGCGGAGGCGGAGGGGGGGGGGCTCGAAGACAGCCGGCAGCCGCTTCGGTGAACGTCACCCGGCCGGCGACCGGGGCCGTCCCGGGGCCGTCCGGGGATGCCGGCTTCCGGCACGGGGGTCCCGGCCGCGGCCGGAGCGGCTCGAATCCACCGCGGTCCCGGCAGCAGCCGGAGCCGCTCGCCGTTCGGGCTCCCGGCACCCTACAGATCCGGCGACTCGTTCGCCGGCGGCGGGGGGAGGCAGTGGAGGGGGTGCGGGGAGAAGCGGCAGCGGAGGCGGAGGGGGGGGGGGGGCTCGAAGACAGCCGGCAGCCGCTTCGGTGAACGTCACCCGGCCGGCGACCGGGGCCGTCCCGGGGCCGTCCGGGGATGCCGGCTTCCGGCACGGGGTCCCGGCCGCGGCCGGAGCGGCTCGAATCCCCGCGGTCCCGGCAGCAGCCGGAGCCGCTCGCCGTTCGGGCTCCCGGCACCCTACAGATCCGGCGACTCGTTCGCCGGCGGCGGGGGGAGGCAGTGGAGGGGGTGCGGGGAGAAGCGGCAGCGGAGGCGGAGGGGGGGGGGGGGGCTCGAAGACAGCCGGCAGCCGCTTCGGTGAACGTCACCCGGGAGGCGACCGGGGACCGGCCCGGGAAGCCCATCGTCCGGCCCGGGATCCCGGCCGCGGCCGGACCGGCTCGAATCCCCGCGGCCCCGGCACGGGGGAGGCCCAAAGACTGGCGGCAGCCGCTTCGCTGAACGTCACCCGGCCGGCGACCGGGGCCGTCCCGGGGCCGTCCCGGGATGCCGGCTTCCGGCACGGGGTCCCGGCCGCGGCCGGACCGGCTCGAATCCCCCCGGTCCCGGCAGCAGCCGGAGCCGCTCGCCGTTCGGGCTCCCGGCACCCTACGGATCCGGCGACTCGTTCGCCGGCGGCGGGGGGAGGCAGTGGAGGCGGTGCGGGGAGAAGCGGCAGCGGAGGCGGAGGGGGGGGCGGGGGGGACGATAGTGGCGGGGGGCGGGGGGTGCTCGAAGGCAGCCGGCAGCCGGTTCGGTGAACATTCGCCGGGGCGGGGGGGGCGACCTGTCCGTGCCCGGGGCAGCCCCGGGAAGCCGGCAGCCAGCACGGGGTCCCGGCAGCACCTGTTCCCTGCCCTGGGACTTGCCGTGCCCGGCGGCCGGTTGCCGGGTGGGGGGAGCGATGAGAGGCGGGGCGCAGCGGCCGGGGCAGCGCCGGGCCGCAGCGGGGGGCTGGGCGGGTGGGGTAGGCGTCGAGCGGCAAGCCCTCGGCTGCAGCGAATGTTCGGCGGTGCGGGGCGGGGGGGGACGGGACGACACGTTGGGGGCGCCGAGTCCGAGCCACCCCCGGCCCCAGGGGCGGCCGGAGGGGGAGGCCGGTGCCTGGCCCTGGGAGCTGCTGGGCGCCGGATGGCCGAGGGTGCGTCAGAAGCCGCCCGAGCGGTCGAGCAGGTCCTCCAGAAAGGCCTAGGGTGGCTTCGAGGGCCCCGGGAGCAGTCGAGGGAGGCCTCCAGGCAGGTCTGGAGTGGATGGGAGGCCTTCCAAAGCAGACAAGGGAGCCTGCAGAGCGTGCGGGGGAGGCTTCTGGTGCGGCCTGGGGTGGGACGGAAGCCTGCAGAGCGTGCGGGGGAGGCTTCTGGTGCGGCCTGGGGTGGCTGAGAAGCCTGCAGAGCGTGCGGGAGAGGCTTCTGTTGGGGCCTGGGGTGGCTGAGAAGCCTGCAGAGCGTGCGGGGGAGGCTTCTGCTGCGGCCTGGGGTGGCTGAGAAGCCTGCAGAGCGTGCGGGGGAGGCTTCTGCTGCGGCCTGGGGTGGCTGAGAAGCCTGCAGAGCGTGCGGGGGAGGCTTCTGCTGCGGCCTGGGGTGGCTGAGAAGCCTGCAGAGCGTGCGGGGGAGGCTTCTGGTGCGGCCTGGGGTGGGACGGAAGCCTGCAGAGCGTGCGGGGGAGGCTTCTGGTGCGGCCTGGGGTGGGACGGAAGCCTGCAGAGCGTGCGGGGGAGGCTTCTGGTGCGGCCTGGGGTGGGTCGGAAGCCTGCAGAGCGTGCGGGAGAGGCTTCTGCTGCGGCCTGGGGTGGGTCGGAAGCCTGCAGAGCGTGCGGGGAGAGGCTTCTGTTGGGGCCTGGGGTGGCTGAGAAGCCTGCAGAGCGTGCGGGGGGAGGCTTCTGCTGCGGCCTGGGGTGGCTGAGAAGCCTGCAGAGCGTGCGGGGGAGGCTTCTGCTGCGGCCTGGGGTGGCTGAGAAGCCTGCAGAGCGTGCGGGGGAGGCTTCTGGTGCGGCCTGGGGTGGCTGAGAAGCCTGCAGAGCGTGCGGGGGAGGCTTCTGGTGCGGCCTGGGGTGGGACGGAAGCCTGCAGAGCGTGCGGGGGAGGCTTCTGGTGCGGCCTGGGGTGGGTCGGAAGCCTGCAGAGCGTGCGGGAGAGGCTTCTGTTGGGGCCTGGGGTGGCTGAGAAGCCTGCAGAGCGTGCGGGGGAGGCTTCTGCTGCGGCCTGGGGTGGCTGAGAAGCCTGCAGAGCGTGCGGGGGAGGCTTCTGCTGCGGCCTGGGGTGGCTGAGAAGCCTGCAGAGCGTGCGGGGGAGGCTTCTGCTGCGGCCTGGGGTGGCTGAGAAGCCTGCAGAGCGTGCGGGGGAGGCTTCTGGTGCGGCCTGGGGTGGCTGAGAAGCCTGCAGAGCGTGCGGGGGAGGCTTCTGGTGCGGCCTGGGGTGGCTGAGAAGCCTGCAGAGCGTGCGGGGGAGGCTTCTGGTGCGGCCTGGGGTGGGACGGAAGCCTGCAGAGCATGCGGGGGAGGCTTCTGGTGCGGCCTGGGGTGGGACGGAAGCCTGCAGAGCGTGCGGGGGAGGCTTCTGGTGCGGCCTGGGGTGGGTCGGAAGCCTGCAGAGCGTGCGGGAGAGGCTTCTGCTGCGGCCTGGGGTGGGTGGGAAGCCTGCAGAGCGTGCGGGGGAGGCTTCTGGTGCGGCCTGGGGTGGCTGAGAAGCCTGAAGAGCGTGCGGGGGAGGCTTCTGGTGCGGCCTGGGGTGGCTGAGAAGCCTGAAGAGCGTGCGGGAGAGGCTTCTGGTGCGGCCTGGGGTGGCTGAGAAGCCTGCAGAGCGTGCGGGGGAGGCTTCTGGTGCGGCCTGGGGTGGCTGAGAAGCCTGAAGAGCGTGCGGGAGAGGCTTCTGCTGCGGCCTGGGGTGGCTGAGAAGCCTGCAGGGCGTGCGGGAGAGGCTTCTGCTGCGGCCTGGGGTGGCTGAGAAGCCTGCAGAGCGTGCGGGAGAGGCTTCTGGTGCGGCCTGGGGTGGGTCGGAAGCCTGCAGAGCGTGCGGGAGAGGCTTCTGCTGCGGCCTGGGGTGGGTCGGAAGCCTGCAGGGCGTGCGGGGGAGGCTTCTGCTGCGGCCTGGGGTCTCTGGGTGGCCTCTAGAGAGGTGCAAAAGACCCTCTGGGTTGGGCTGGGGTGGCTCTTGGACCCCTGCCACACAGTGGAGAGCGGCCTCCGGCCCGCCACCTGTGTCCCTGTGTGCCTGAGTGCCTGTGTCCCTGTGTCCCTGTGTCCCTGAGTGCCTGAGTGCCTGAGTGCCTGTGTCCCTGTGTCCCTGTGTCCCTGTGTCCCTGTGTGCCTGAGTGCCTGTGTCCCTGTGTCCCTGTGTCCCTGTGTCCCTGAGTGCCTGAGTGCCTGAGTGCCTGTGTCCCTGTGTCCTTGTGTCCCTGTGTCCCTGTGTCCCTGTGTGCCTGAGTGCCTGTGTCCCTGTGTCCCTGTCTGTGTACCTGTGTGCGAGAGTGTCCGGCACGCCACCCAGCGGCGGCGGGCAAGCAGGTAGGCGGGTGGGCGGGCCGGCGAGGGCCAGTGTGAGTTTGGGGGGTGGGAGGGGAGGCGGCAGCTGGAAGCGTCAGAGGAGGGGGCGTGGCTCCGGCTGGCCCCGGGAGCAGGTTCCCGGGACCGGGACCGGCTGGACCCGGCGAGTGGTTGATCCCGGGGCGGGGGGCAGAGGCGGCGGGAAGCGGCAGCTGCGTGTGCGGCGGGGGGGGTGGAGGGCGAACCGCGGCGGGAAGCGGATGCTTCAGAGCAGGTTACGGGGGCGGGGACGGACGACACCACCTGTCCCCGCCCCGGGACGGGCTGGACCCGGCGCCCTGGACCCGGCGCCGTGTACCCGCCGCCGCCCCCGCCGCCGCCCCCCTCCGCCACCCCGGGACCCCGACGTTTTTTGGCGCCCGCGCCTTTTTTTGCTCCCCGCCTGCCCGCGCTGCCCCGGGCCCTCCCCCGGGGCGGGGCGGGAGGGAGGGAGGGACGGACGGACGGGTAGCCGGGGATCTCCGAGCGCGCGCCACCAGACCGAGGCGGGTCCCGGCGGCGGCGGCGGCGGCGGCGGCGGCGGCGGCGGCAGCAGCAAGCGACGGCGGGGGGGGCAGGCTAGGGAGAGAGGGGGAGCGGCATGCGGTAGGGCTGGGGGGTTTGTTTCGGGGGGGAGGGGTGGGGGGGGGTGGCAGCGGTCAGCGAGAGCGGGGAGAGGGGGAGCGGCATGCGGTAGGGCTGGGGTGTTTTTGGGGTGGGGGCGTTGGGGGGATTAGCGGGCGGGCGGGCAGCCCAGCCAAGCGGCAAGCCGGGGGGCGGGCGAGGGCGGCTTTAGGGCCGGAGGAGCGGAGCGCAACCTCCCCCGTGCAGGCTACAGCGTGGAGAGCAGCAAGTTTTTGGGGACGGGGGACGACGGACGGGAGGGGCAGCGGCGAGAGGCTAGCTGCGGCAAGGGGCACCGGCACGGCCGCCCTAACAGCGCCGCCTCGGTCGCAGGGGTTAGAGAGCAGCCGGGCAGCCCGCGTCGCGATCCCCCCTCCAGGGGACAATGTGGGAAGGGGAAGCCGCGGCGGCTTTGGCGGGGGGTGCCCAGCTGCTAGCGGCTTCGGGGGGCAGTTAGCGGCGGCGGGGCGGGGGGAGATGGGTCGCGGCAGCGGCAAGAGATAACGGCGGGCGGGGGGGCTCCGTGCAAAGCGGTAACGGGAGCCGGGGGGTGTGGGGAGCTGGGGGTGGCAGCAGCG
>NW_027142882.1:27500-35000 GCF_026170545.1 Melanerpes formicivorus
GGTAGACCGGTCCCCGAACCCTGCCCCAGCGCCGGGGGGGAGGTGGAAAGGGGAGGATGCGGCAAGGCACGCGCCGGGCCGCTAACGCCACGGCTCCCCCCCGCTCGAGCCGCTCGGGGCTGGGGGAACGAGGACGACACCTCACACGCGACGGGAAGCGAAGTGGAAAGGAAGACCGCCCTTGCCCTGCCGGCCGGGGGCCCTTTCCGACGCGACCCGAAAGGCCTCATCGATCAACAAGGACAGAAGGAAAGGAAGCCAGCGGAGGCCCCACGGCCTCGCTCTTCTGGGACAGACACAGCCACGCGCACCCGCCACCGCCCTCGGGAGCAGCCAGCAGGCACGGGGCTCGGCGTGCGGGCAACACGCCGGAGGAGCAAACGGGGCGCCCTCCAGAGATGGGGGGGGGCAAGCTGCACCGGGCCGCACCGGCTCACAGGGCACCTCTGCCTCCCCGAAATGTGGGCTTGCATTTTCCCTCAAGCTGCACCGAGTTACATCTCCATCACGGGGCGCCCCTCTGGAGCCAGGAGGAAGCCGTGCTGGGGCACCGGCTTGCCCTCCTCCCCCCATGCCGGGCTCCATAGCGTACGAGTGGCCAGTCACCGCCGCTGGCTTTTCCCTTAGATGCCGTGCCCCCGCGGGCTGCGGCTTTGGCCATGGGGGGGAACCCCCGTGAAGAGGGTCCAGTGCTGGGAACTCTCTCTGCCCCTTACCGGGCTCTCTCTCGCCGTGCCTGGACGGGCTTGCTTTCCATTCTTGGTGGGACCGACGCCGGCACCACATCTCCCCGGCTTTCTCTGCCCCCGTGCCCCACCGGGCAAACTTCGCTTCGGGGGTTCCACACTTCGGCAGTGGCCGGCGCCAGCCACTCGTCAACTTTTTTTCTTTTCCCCGCTTTCGTTGCCGAGCCCGGGCTGGGCTCCGGCTCACGGACGAGCGAAACCCATCCAACACCGCTGAGGGTGCGCCAGCGGCCGCTCCAAACCGCCGCGCCTTTGTTCGGCCCCGCGGGTCCCCTCTCTGACCCGGGCGAAAGCCACCGAGAAGCCAGACGGACCCCTGCCCAGCCGCCTGGCGGGTGGCTTGGAGCAGCCGCTCGGCAGCGCTGCCCTGGGAGTGCTCGGCGTCGCTTGTTCCCTCATATACGGAACTGGAGGGCCGTCAGCTCCGCGAGCGCACAACCAGCCGACCTCCGCCCAGCGGCAGGTCGCAGAAATCACGCCGGCTTGTACGATGACGTAGGCGGAGGCAGAGCGCAACAGCGACCCCTTGGCGACAAGCGCGATCTCCGCGGAGAGCACGTCTACTCGCCGAGGGAGAGCACGTCTACTCGCCCAGGGAGAGCACGTCTACTCGCCCAGGGAGAGCACGTCTACTCGCCCAGGGAGAGCACGTCTACTCGCCCAGGGAGAGCACGTCTACTCGCCCAGGGAGAGCACGTCTACTCGCCCAGGGAGAGCACGTCTACTCGCCCAGGGAGAGCACGTCTACTCGCCCAGGGAGAGCACGTCTACTCGCCGAGGGAGAGCACGTCTACTCGCCCAGGGAGAGCACGTCTACTCGCCCAGGGAGAGCACGTCTACTCGCCCAGGGAGAGCACGTCTACTCGCCCAGGGAGAGCACGTCTACTCGCCGAGGGAGAGCACGTCTACTCGCCGAGGGAGAGCACGTCTACTCGCCGAGGGAGAGCACGTCTACTCGCCGAGGGAGAGCACGTCTACTCGCCGAGGGAGAGCACGTCTACCTCCCGCCTGAGGGAGAGCACGGGGGGGGGGGGGACAAAGACAGGCGGCAGCAGCTTCGGTGAACGTCACCCGGGAGGCGACCGGGGCTGTCCCGGGGCAGTCCCGGGAAGCCGGCGTCCGACACAGGGAACCGTCAGCTGCCGGACCGGGGCGAATCCCCGCGGCCACGGCAGGGGTGGGGGCTCGAAGACAGCCGGCAGCCGCTTCGGTGAACGTCACCCGGGAGGAGACTGGGGCCCTCCCGGGACCGTCCCGGGAAGACGACGTTCGGCACGAGATCCCGGCCGCGGCCGGACCGGCTCGAAGCCTCGCGGTCCCGGCAGCAGCCGGAGCCGCTCGCCGCCTCGGGCTCCCGGCCCCCTACAGATCCGGCGACTCGTTCGCGGGCGGCGGGGGGAGGCAGTGGAGGGGGTGCGGGGAGAAGCGGCAGCGGAGGCGGAGGGGGGGGGGCTCGAAGACAGCCGGCAGCCGCTTCGGTGAACGTCACCCAGGAGGCGATCGGGGCCGTCCCGGGGCCGTCCCGGGATGCCGGCTTCCGGCACGGGGTCCCGGCCGCGGCCGGACCGGCTCGTATCCCCGCGGCTCCGGCAGGGGGGGGGGGGCTCGAAGACAGCCGGCAGTCGCCTCGGTGAACGTCACCCGGCCGGCGACCGCGGCCGTTCCGGGGCCGTCCCGGGAAGCCTGCGACAGGCACGGGGTCCCAGCCGCGGCCGGACCGACTCGAAGCCCCGCGGCCCCGGCACGGGGGAGGCCCAAAGACTGGCGGCAGCCGCTTCGCTGAACGTCACCCGGCCGGCGACCGGGGCCGTCCCGGGGCCGTCCCGGGATGCCGGCATCCGGCACGGGGGTCCCGGCCGCGGCCGGAGCGGCTCGAATCCCCGCGGTCCCGGCAGCAGCCGGAGCCGCTCGCCGTTCGGGCTCCCGGCACCCTACGGATCCGGCGACTCGTTCGCCGGCGGCGGGGGGAGGCAGTGAAGGAGGTGCGGGCAGAAGCGGCAGCGGAGGCGGAGGGGGGGGGGGGGCTCGAAGACAGCCGGCAGCCGCTTCGGAGAACGTCACCCGGCCGGCGACCGCGGCCGTTCCGGGGCCGTCCCGGGAAGCCTGCGACAGGCACGGGGTCCCGGCCTCGGCCGGACCCGCACTGGGTGCCGCCGCCTCGGGCTCTCGGGACGGTATGGATCCGCCGACTCGTTCGCCGGCGGCGGGGGGAGGCAGTGGAGGGGGTGCGGGGAGAAGCGGCAGCGGAGGCGGAGGGGGGGGGGGGCTCGAAGACAGCCGGCAGCCGCTTCGGTGAACGTCACCCGGCCGGCGACCGGGGCCGTCCCGGGGCCGTCCGGGGATGCCGGCTTCCGGCACGGGGGTCCCGGCCGCGGCCGGACCGGCTCGAATCCCCGCGGTCCCGGCAGCAGCCGGAGCCGCTCGCCGTTCGGGCTCCCGGCACCCTACAGATCCGGCGACTCGTTCGCGGGCGGCGGGGGGAGGCAGTGGAGGGGGTGCGGGCAGAAGCGGCCGCGGAGGCGGAGGGGGGGGGGGGGCTCGAAGACAGCCGGCAGCCGCTTCGGTGAACGTCACCCGGGAGGCGACCGGGACCGGCCCGGGAAGCCATCGTCCGGCCCCGGATCCCGGCCGCGGCCGGACCGGCTCGAAGCCCCGCGGCCCCGGCACGGGGGAGGCCCAAAGACTGGCGGCAGCCGCTTCGCTGAACGTCACCCGGCCGGCGACCGGGGCCGTCCCGGGGCCGTCCCGGGATGCCGGCTTCCGGCACGGGGTCCCGGCCGCGGCCGGACCGGCTCGAATCCCCGCGGTCCCGGCAGCAGCCGGAGCCGCTCGCCGTTCGGGCTCCCGGCACCCTACGGATCCGCCGACTCGTTCGCCGGCGGCGGGGGGAGGCAGTGGAGGGGGTGCGGGCAGAAGCGGCAGCGGAGGCGGAGGGGGGGGGGCTCGAAGACAGCCGGCAGCCGCTTCGGTGAACGTCACCCGGCCGGCGACCGGGGCCGTCCCGGGGCCGTCCGGGGATGCCGGCTTCCGGCACGGGGTCCCGGCCGCGGCCGGAGCGGCTCGAATCCCCGCGGTCCCGGCAGCAGCCGGAGCCGCTCGCCGTTCGGGCTCCCGGCACCCTACAGATCCGGCGACTCGTTCGCCGGCGGCGGGGGGAGGCAGTGGAGGGGGTGCGGGGAGAAGCGGCAGCGGAGGCGGAGGGGGGGGGGGGGGCTCGAAGACAGCCGGCAGCCGCTTCGGTGAACGTCACCCGGCCGGCGACCGGGGCCGTCCCGGGGCCGTCCGGGGATGCCGGCTTCCGGCACGGGGTCCCGGCCGCGGCCGGAGCGGCTCGAATCCCCGCGGTCCCGGCAGCAGCCGGAGCCGCTCGCCGTTCGGGCTCCCGGCACCCTACAGATCCGGCGACTCGTTCGCCGGCGGCGGGGGGAGGCAGTGGAGGGGGTGCGGGGAGAAGCGGCAGCGGAGGCGGAGGGGGGGGGGGGGCTCGAAGACAGCCGGCAGCCGCTTCGGTGAACGTCACCCGGGAGGCGACCGGGACCGGCCCGGGAAGCCATCGTCCGGCCCGGGATCCCGGCCGCGGCCGGACCGGCTCGAATCCCCGCGGCCCCGGCACGGGGGAGGCCCAAAGACTGGCGGCAGCCGCTTCGCTGAACGTCACCCGGCCGGCGACCGGGGCCGTCCCGGGGCCGTCCCGGGATGCCGGCTTCCGGCACGGGGTCCCGGCCGCGGCCGGACCGGCTCGAATCCCCCCGGTCCCGGCAGCAGCCGGAGCCGCTCGCCGTTCGGGCTCCCGGCACCCTACGGATCCGCCGACTCGTTCGCCGGCGGCGGGGGGAGGCAGTGGAGGCGGTGCGGGGAGAAGCGGCAGCGGAGGCGGAGGGGGGGCGGGGGGGGACGATAGTGGCGGGGGGCGGGGGGTGCTCGAAGGCAGCCGGCAGCCGGTTCGGTGAACATTCGCCGGGGCGGGGGGGCGACCTGTCCGTGCCCGGGGCAGCCCCGGGAAGCCGGCAGCCAGCACGGGGTCCCGGCAGCACCTGTTCCCTGCCCTGGGACTTGCCGTGCCCGGCGGCCGGTTGCCGGGTGGGGGGAGCGATGAGAGGCGGGGCGCAGCGGCCGGGGCAGCGCCGGGCCGCAGCGGGGGGCTGGGCGGGTGGGGTAGGCGTCGAGCGGCAAGCCCTCGGCTGCAGCGAATGTTCGGCGGTGCGGGGCGGGGGGGGACGGGACGACACGTTGGGGGCGCCGAGTCCGAGCCACCCCCGGCCCCAGGGGCGGCCGGAGGGGGAGGCCGGTGCCTGGCCCTGGGAGCTGCTGGGCGCCGGATGGCCGAGGGTGCGTCAGAAGCCGCCCGAGCGGTCGAGCAGGTCCTCCAGAAAGGCCTAGGGTGGCTTCGAGGGCCCCGGGAGCAGTCGAGGGAGGCCTCCAGGCAGGTCTGGAGTGGATGGGAGGCCTTCCAAAGCAGACAAGGGAGCCTGCAGAGCGTGCGGGGGAGGCTTCTGGTGCGGCCTGGGGTGGGACGGAAGCCTGCAGAGCGTGCGGGGGAGGCTTCTGGTGCGGCCTGGGGTGGCTGAGAAGCCTGCAGAGCGTGCGGGAGAGGCTTCTGTTGGGGCCTGGGGTGGCTGAGAAGCCTGCAGAGCGTGCGGGGGAGGCTTCTGCTGCGGCCTGGGGTGGCTGAGAAGCCTGCAGAGCGTGCGGGGGAGGCTTCTGCTGCGGCCTGGGGTGGCTGAGAAGCCTGCAGAGCGTGCGGGGGAGGCTTCTGCTGCGGCCTGGGGTGGCTGAGAAGCCTGCAGAGCGTGCGGGGGAGGCTTCTGGTGCGGCCTGGGGTGGGACGGAAGCCTGCAGAGCGTGCGGGGGAGGCTTCTGGTGCGGCCTGGGGTGGGACGGAAGCCTGCAGAGCGTGCGGGGGAGGCTTCTGGTGCGGCCTGGGGTGGGTCGGAAGCCTGCAGAGCGTGCGGGAGAGGCTTCTGCTGCGGCCTGGGGTGGGTCGGAAGCCTGCAGAGCGTGCGGGAGAGGCTTCTGTTGGGGCCTGGGGTGGCTGAGAAGCCTGCAGAGCGTGCGGGGGAGGCTTCTGCTGCGGCCTGGGGTGGCTGAGAAGCCTGCAGAGCGTGCGGGGGAGGCTTCTGCTGCGGCCTGGGGTGGCTGAGAAGCCTGCAGAGCGTGCGGGGGAGGCTTCTGGTGCGGCCTGGGGTGGCTGAGAAGCCTGCAGAGCGTGCGGGGGAGGCTTCTGGTGCGGCCTGGGGTGGGACGGAAGCCTGCAGAGCGTGCGGGGGAGGCTTCTGGTGCGGCCTGGGGTGGGTCGGAAGCCTGCAGAGCGTGCGGGAGAGGCTTCTGTTGGGGCCTGGGGTGGCTGAGAAGCCTGCAGAGCGTGCGGGGGAGGCTTCTGCTGCGGCCTGGGGTGGCTGAGAAGCCTGCAGAGCGTGCGGGGGAGGCTTCTGCTGCGGCCTGGGGTGGCTGAGAAGCCTGCAGAGCGTGCGGGGGAGGCTTCTGCTGCGGCCTGGGGTGGCTGAGAAGCCTGCAGAGCGTGCGGGGGAGGCTTCTGGTGCGGCCTGGGGTGGGACGGAAGCCTGCAGAGCATGCGGGGGAGGCTTCTGGTGCGGCCTGGGGTGGGACGGAAGCCTGCAGAGCGTGCGGGGGAGGCTTCTGGTGCGGCCTGGGGTGGGTCGGAAGCCTGCAGAGCGTGCGGGAGAGGCTTCTGCTGCGGCCTGGGGTGGGTGGGAAGCCTGCAGAGCGTGCGGGGGAGGCTTCTGGTGCGGCCTGGGGTGGCTGAGAAGCCTGAAGAGCGTGCGGGGGAGGCTTCTGGTGCGGCCTGGGGTGGCTGAGAAGCCTGAAGAGCGTGCGGGAGAGGCTTCTGGTGCGGCCTGGGGTGGCTGAGAAGCCTGCAGAGCGTGCGGGGGAGGCTTCTGGTGCGGCCTGGGGTGGCTGAGAAGCCTGAAGAGCGTGCGGGAGAGGCTTCTGCTGCGGCCTGGGGTGGCTGAGAAGCCTGCAGGGCGTGCGGGAGAGGCTTCTGCTGCGGCCTGGGGTGGCTGAGAAGCCTGCAGAGCGTGCGGGAGAGGCTTCTGGTGCGGCCTGGGGTGGGTCGGAAGCCTGCAGAGCGTGCGGGAGAGGCTTCTGCTGCGGCCTGGGGTGGGTCGGAAGCCTGCAGAGCGTGCGGGGGAGGCTTCTGCTGCGGCCTGGGGTCTCTGGGTGGCCTCTAGAGAGGTGCAAAAGACCCTCTGGGTTGGGCTGGGGTGGCTCTTGGACCCCTGCCACACAGTGGAGAGCGGCCTCCGGCCCGCCACCTGTGTCCCTGTGTGCCTGAGTGCCTGTGTCCCTGTGTCCCTGTGTCCCTGAGTGCCTGAGTGCCTGAGTGCCTGTGTCCCTGTGTCCCTGTGTCCCTGTGTCCCTGTGTGCCTGAGTGCCTGTGTCCCTGTGTCCCTGTGTCCCTGTGTCCCTGAGTGCCTGAGTGCCTGAGTGCCTGTGTCCCTGTGTCCTTGTGTCCCTGTGTCCCTGTGTCCCTGTGTGCCTGAGTGCCTGTGTCCCTGTGTCCCTGTCTGTGTACCTGTGTGCGAGAGTGTCCGGCACGCCACCCAGCGGCGGCGGGCAAGCAGGTAGGCGGGGTGGGCGGGCCGGCGAGGGCCAGTGTGAGTTTGGGGGGTGGGAGGGGAGGCGGCAGCTGGAAGCGTCAGAGGAGGGGGCGTGGCTCCGGCTGGCCCCGGGAGCAGGTTCCCGGGACCGGGACCGGCTGGACCCGGCGAGTGGTTGATCCCGGGGCGGGGGG
>NW_027142882.1:40000-42500 GCF_026170545.1 Melanerpes formicivorus
CTTCCTCACTAAGCATCTTACAAATATAATTATGTCTGCTAATTCTGGCCTCCTGAACAGCAGGACAGTACCCAATTATATGAGCAGCTGACTCATTTTCAGCCTGGCAGTGACGGCATTTTGTATTTTGGTCCTGATTTCTACCCCTCGCTAAGAACTCTCTAGTTGGATATACATTTGCTCTCAATTGTAAAGCTGTTATTAATTTTCTATAAGGGATGTTCTTGTAATTCACAAGCCAATTGTTACTGGTGGAATCATTCTCAAAGTTTGCAGTTCCTATGCCCTGAGACATCAATGCTGTCCATTTTGTGAACTCATTTTTCCTCCAATTGCAAGGTTTGGGAAAGATTTTCTTTGGGGCGGGTTTTTCCCATTCAGATAATTCCTCCCGTCCCCCATATTCAGTTACCATTATTGTCTGGGGGTTATATATTGATGGTATTTTCTCTTTGTCTCCCCCTGCTGATATCCACAATTTTTCATAATCTCTATCAATATCATTATTTTTAACTACAGTTTTAACTGCTTCATCTGATGAATTTGCCAATCTGTGTAATCGTCTAGCTTGGATACTAGGGATTAACCCAGCCAATCGGGCTAAGCCTAAGCCTCCATCTTTAGTGCTGGAATACAAGATGCCATCACAGGTACAAACTGGGAGATGTAACCATTTTTTCACCCTATTTCGAATTGTTAAATCCATTTCTTCCAGATAGGTGGCTTTTACATTTGCCTGGTCTGCTAAGTAGATCACTCTAGGCACTGTGTACACTTTTAACATGTCCAATTTTTGAAATGGTTTTAAAGGGGCTCTTTCGATGCGATTGAGCCAAACTTCTAATTTATTTTGTAATTCGGGCTTAACTATCCCCACCCAAGGGTCGATTTGCAAGCCAAGATATTTCTCTGACTGACCCGGGTGGATCATGTTTAAAGGGGTACCGCTGATAAGCCATGGAGGACAGTCATTGATGGTATAAGAGTCCTTAGTTGGTTGAATAAAGAAACCATGGCACTTTTCCCCCTGCGTTTTTAATCCAGTTAAGTCACAAAATGCTTCTAGAATTTCAATATTTTTCTCCATTCCTGATTGGGACTTACTCAGCAGGACCAGGTCGTCTGCAAAAGCCAGAGCTGTTAATTTGCCATTCCCGTGTTGGAACCCCTCCCCACACTCTTCTAATTTACATAACAGAGGGTCAATGCACAGGTTAAAGAGGAGTGGTGACATGGGATCGCCCTGTTTCACACCAGTTTTGATTCCTATTGACTCAGACTCTCCTTCTTTAGTTTTGATTCTGGTGTGGATGTTTTGATAGAAGTCCTTAATTAATGCTATTATGTGGTCATCCAGGCCCTTTTGCTTTAGCACCGCCAGGATGTGGGTGTGGCTCACTGAATCAAAGGCTTTGGCCAAATCGACAAAGACAACCCCCAGGGGTTTCTTTTGTTTCTTTGCATTCCTAATTAATAGCTGTAATAGTTTTAAGTTCTCAGCACAGCCAGAAGATTGAATGAAGCCTCTCTGCCTGGGGTTAATGGGACACGCCTTTGCCAACCTCGCAGTTAAGATTCTTGAATAGAGTCTCAGGATGATGGAACCAATAGTAATTGGCCGCCAGTTGTTAATATCATTTTGGCGTTCGGGCGCTGATGATTTAGGTATTAGGATTGTTCGGCATCCCCTTATTACATCTGGAATTTTGCCACTTAACAGCCAGAGATTAAATAGTTCTTTGATCTCCTCACAATTTGGATCCATTTTAAGCAGGGCCTTCAGGGTGATCCCATCAGGGCCTGGTGCCGATTTTTTATTCATGTCTTTGATATTCTTAAGGATCTCTTTCTCTGTAATCAATTCCTTAAAAGCCGAATTATCCGCCCGCCCCACAGACTGGAATGCTCCAAGTCCTTGAAATAAGTTCTGAGACTCCCACCTAGATCTGAAGGTGTTACTGACCTCTTCCAGGGGGATGGCACATTGCGCAGAGTCTTTTTCATCCAGAATCATATTCGCTAACTTCCCTCGATCTAAGCGGAAGAGGCGTTGGAATCGGAGAAATTCTCCACGCTTTCTGGCTCTTTTTCTCATCCACTCCTTTTGAGGTTTCTTCTGCTGAGGTTTACGTTGGCTCTTTTTTGGCGCTTTCTGTTCAATTGATTTCTCAAACAAATACAAATATTGGTCCTGAGCTACCTCATTGAGTAATTTTAATGAGTCTGTATTGCCTTCAATTATTTGTTTATATGTATTTTTAAGGATGGGCAGCTTCCCTGATGTCATCTTTTCATTAATAGTCTTTTTATAGTGGGCTAGCAGCTCCCTTTCACCAGAAGATGGAATCACAGTCCTCTCCTCTTTTAACCTGTTCTTGCTCTCTTGAGTTTTCTCTCTTTCTGGCACCACAGTTTCTCTTAATAGTCTTCTCTTTTCACTGATCTGTTTTGCTGTTTTAGTTGTTAATTTTTCAGCAATCAATTTGTTAATATTTTTCCT
>NW_027142882.1:52500-62500 GCF_026170545.1 Melanerpes formicivorus
CGGCTCGCTCGGCAGCGGGCGGGGGTACGGGCCACAAAGCCGCCCTTCTCAGGCTAGAGGTTTCATTTAGGGAGGAACCCTCGGGGACCCCACCCGGGCAGGTGAGGCCTCACGCGCGGCGCCGCTTTTAGCCCCTTTTAACTTTCGCGACGCCGCCAGCCTCGCTCTCGGCTCGGCCAACCCCCGCCACACGCAGCTGCTCGCGGCCGGCACCCGCGGGTACCCGGAACCGAGGACGACACCGGCGCCTCACGCGTTTTAGGACACCTGAAAACTCACGGGGCCACGCAGCAGTCACAAAGCCGGTTGCGGTAGACCGGTCCCCCGAACCCTGCCCCAGCGCCGGGGGGGAGGTGGAAAGGGGAGGATGCGGCAAGGCACGCGCCGGGCCGCTAAGGCCACGGCTCCCCCCCCGCTCGAGCCGCTCGGGGCTGGGGGAACGAGGACGACACCTCACACGCGACGGGAAGCGAAGTGGAAAGGAAGACCGCCCTTGCCCTGCCGGCCGGGGGCCCTTTCCGACGCGACCCGAAAGGCCTCATCGATCAACAAGGACAGAAGGAAAGGAAGCCAGCGGAGGCCCCACGGCCTCGCTCTTCTGGGACAGACACAGCCACGCGCACCCGCCACCGCCCTCGGGAGCAGCCAGCAGGCACGGGGCTCGGCGTGCGGGCAACACGCCGGAGGAGCAAACGGGGCGCCCTCCAGAGATGGGGGGGGGCAAGCTGCACCGGGCCGCACCGGCTCACAGGGCACCTCTGCCTCCCCGAAATGTGGGCTTGCATTTTCCCTCAAGCTGCACCGAGTTACATCTCCATCACGGGGCGCCCCTCTGGAGCCAGGAGGAAGCCGTGCTGGGGCACCGGCTTGCCCTCCTCCCCCCATGCCGGGCTCCATAGCGTACGAGTGGCCAGTCACCGCCGCTGGCTTTTCCCTTAGATGCCGTGCCCCCGCGGGCTGCGGCTTTGGCCATGGGGGGGAACCCCCGTGAAGAGGGTCCAGTGCTGGGAACTCTCTCTGCCCCTTACCGGGCTCTCTCTCGCCGTGCCTGGACGGGCTTGCTTTCCATTCTTGGTGGGACCGACGCCGGCACCACATCTCCCCGGCTTTCTCTGCCCCCGTGCCCCACCGGGCAAACTTCGCTTCGGGGGTTCCACACTTCGGCAGTGGCCGGCGCCAGCCACTCGTCAACTTTTTTTCTTTTCCCCGCTTTCGTTGCCGAGCCCGGGCTGGGCTCCGGCTCACGGACGAGCGAAACCCATCCAACACCGCTGAGGGTGCGCCAGCGGCCGCTCCAAACCGCCGCGCCTTTGTTCGGCCCCGCGGGTCCCCTCTCTGACCCGGGCGAAAGCCACCGAGAAGCCAGACGGACCCCTGCCCAGCCGCCTGGCGGGTGGCTTGGAGCAGCCGCTCGGCAGCGCTGCCCTGGGAGTGCTCGGCGTCGCTTGTTCCCTCATATACGGAACTGGAGGGCCGTCAGCTCCGCGAGCGCACAACCAGCCGACCTCCGCCCAGCGGCAGGTCGCAGAAATCACGCCGGCTTGTACGATGACGTAGGCGGAGGCAGAGCGCAACAGCGACCCCTTGGCGACAAGCGCGATCTCCGCGGAGAGCACGTCTACTCGCCGAGGGAGAGCACGTCTACTCGCCGAGGGAGAGCACGTCTACTCGCCCAGGGAGAGCACGTCTACTCGCCCACGGAGAGCACGTCTACTCGCCCAGGGAGAGCACGTCTACTCGCCCAGGGAGAGCACGTCTACTCGCCCAGGGAGAGCACGTCTACTCGCCCAGGGAGAGCACGTCTACTCGCCCAGGGAGAGCACGTCTACTCGCCCAGGGAGAGCACGTCTACTCGCCCAGGGAGAGCACGTCTACTCGCCCAGGGAGAGCACGTCTACTCGCCGAGGGAGAGCACGTCTACTCGCCCAGGGAGAGCACGTCTACTCGCCCAGGGAGAGCACGTCTACTCGCCCAGGGAGAGCACGTCTACTCGCCCAGGGAGAGCACGTCTACTCGCCGAGGGAGAGCACGTCTACTCGCCGAGGGAGAGCACGTCTACTCGCCGAGGGAGAGCACGTCTACTCGCCGAGGGAGAGCACGTCTACTCGCCGAGGGAGAGCACGTCTACCTCCCGCCTGAGGGAGAGCACGGGGGGGGGGGGACAAAGACAGGCGGCAGCAGCTTCGGTGAACGTCACCCGGGAGGCGACCGGGGCTGTCCCGGGGCAGTCCCGGGAAGCCGGCGTCCGACACAGGGAACCGTCAGCTGCCGGACCGGGGCGAATCCCCGCGGCCACGGCAGGGGTGGGGGCTCGAAGACAGCCGGCAGCCGCTTCGGTGAACGTCACCCGGGAGGAGACTGGGGCCCTCCCGGGACCGTCCCGGGAAGACGACGTTCGGCACGAGATCCCGGCCGCGGCCGGACCGGCTCGAAGCCTCGCGGTCCCGGCAGCAGCCGGAGCCGCTCGCCGCCTCGGGCTCCCGGCCCCCTACAGATCCGGCGACTCGTTCGCGGGCGGCGGGGGGAGGCAGTGGAGGGGGTGCGGGGAGAAGCGGCAGCGGAGGCGGAGGGGGGGGGGCTCGAAGACAGCCGGCAGCCGCTTCGGTGAACGTCACCCAGGAGGCGATCGGGGCCGTCCCGGGGCCGTCCCGGGATGCCGGCTTCCGGCACGGGGTCCCGGCCGCGGCCGGACCGGCTCGTATCCCCGCGGCTCCGGCAGGGGGGGGGGGGCTCGAAGACAGCCGGCAGTCGCCTCGGTGAACGTCACCCCGGCCGGCGACCGCGGCCGTTCCGGGGCCGTCCCGGGAAGCCTGCGACAGGCACGGGGTCCCAGCCGCGGCCGGACCGACTCGAAGCCCCGCGGCCCCGGCACGGGGGAGGCCCAAAGACTGGCGGCAGCCGCTTCGCTGAACGTCACCCCGGCCGGCGACCGGGGCCGTCCCCGGGGCCGTCCCGGGATGCCGGCATCCGGCACGGGGTCCCGGCCGCGGCCGGAGCGGCTCGAATCCCCGCGGTCCCGGCAGCAGCCGGAGCCGCTCGCCGTTCGGGCTCCCGGCACCCTACGGATCCGGCGACTCGTTCGCCGGCGGCGGGGGGAGGCAGTGAAGGAGGTGCGGGCAGAAGCGGCAGCGGAGGCGGAGGGGGGGGGGGGGCTCGAAGACAGCCGGCAGCCGCTTCGGAGAACGTCACCCGGCCGGCGACCGCGGCCGTTCCGGGGCCGTCCCGGGAAGCCTGCGACAGGCACGGGGTCCCGGCCTCGGCCGGACCCGCACTGGGTGCCGCCGCCTCGGGCTCTCGGGACGGTATGGATCCGCCGACTCGTTCGCCGGCGGCGGGGGGAGGCAGTGGAGGGGGTGCGGGGAGAAGCGGCAGCGGAGGCGGAGGGGGGGGGGGGCTCGAAGACAGCCGGCAGCCGCTTCGGTGAACGTCACCCGGCCGGCGACCGGGGCCGTCCCGGGGCCGTCCGGGGATGCCGGCTTCCGGCACGGGGTCCCGGCCGCGGCCGGACCGGCTCGAATCCCCGCGGTCCCGGCAGCAGCCGGAGCCGCTCGCCGTTCGGGCTCCCGGCACCCTACAGATCCGGCGACTCGTTCGCGGGCGGCGGGGGGAGGCAGTGGAGGGGGTGCGGGCAGAAGCGGCCGCGGAGGCGGAGGGGGGGGGGGGGCTCGAAGACAGCCGGCAGCCGCTTCGGTGAACGTCACCCGGGAGGCGACCGGGACCGGCCCGGGAAGCCATCGTCCGGCCCCGGATCCCGGCCGCGGCCGGACCGGCTCGAAGCCCCGCGGCCCCGGCACGGGGGAGGCCCAAAGACTGGCGGCAGCCGCTTCGCTGAACGTCACCCGGCCGGCGACCGGGGCCGTCCCGGGGCCGTCCCGGGATGCCGGCTTCCGGCACGGGGTCCCGGCCGCGGCCGGACCGGCTCGAATCCCCGCGGTCCCGGCAGCAGCCGGAGCCGCTCGCCGTTCGGGCTCCCGGCACCCTACGGATCCGCCGACTCGTTCGCCGGCGGCGGGGGGAGGCAGTGGAGGGGGTGCGGGCAGAAGCGGCAGCGGAGGCGGAGGGGGGGGGGCTCGAAGACAGCCGGCAGCCGCTTCGGTGAACGTCACCCGGCCGGCGACCGGGGCCGTCCCGGGGCCGTCCGGGGATGCCGGCTTCCGGCACGGGGGTCCCGGCCGCGGCCGGAGCGGCTCGAATCCCCGCGGTCCCGGCAGCAGCCGGAGCCGCTCGCCGTTCGGGCTCCCGGCACCCTACAGATCCGGCGACTCGTTCGCCGGCGGCGGGGGGAGGCAGTGGAGGGGGTGCGGGGAGAAGCGGCAGCGGAGGCGGAGGGGGGGGGGGGGCTCGAAGACAGCCGGCAGCCGCTTCGGTGAACGTCACCCGGGAGGCGACCGGGACCGGCCCGGGAAGCCATCGTCCGGCCCGGGATCCCGGCCGCGGCCGGACCGGCTCGAAGCCCCGCGGCCCCGGCACGGGGGAGGCCCAAAGACTGGCGGCAGCCGCTTCGCTGAACGTCACCCGGCCGGCGACCGGGGCCGTCCCGGGGCCGTCCCGGGATGCCGGCTTCCGGCACGGGGTCCCGGCCGCGGCCGGACCGGCTCGAATCCCCGCGGTCCCGGCAGCAGCCGGAGCCGCTCGCCGTTCGGGCTCCCGGCACCCTACGGATCCGCCGACTCGTTCGCGGGGCGGCGGGGGGAGGCAGTGGAGGGGGTGCGGGCAGAAGCGGCCGCGGAGGCGGAGGGGGGGGGGGGGGGCTCGAAGACAGCCGTCAGCCGCTTCGGTGAACGTCACCCGGGAGGCGACCGGGACCGGCCCGGGAAGCCATCGTCCGGCCCCGGATCCCGGCCGCGGCCGGACCGGCTCGAATCCCCGCGGCCCCGGCACGGGGGAGGCCCAAAGACTGGCGGCAGCCGCTTCGCTGAACGTCACCCGGCCGGCGACCGGGGCCGTCCCGGGGCCGTCCCGGGATGCCGGCTTCCGGCACGGGGTCCCGGCCGCGGCCGGACCGGCTCGAATCCCCGCGGTCCCGGCAGCAGCCGGAGCCGCTCGCCGTTCGGGCTCCCGGCACCCTACGGATCCGGCGACTCGTTCGCCGGCGGCGGGGGGAGGCAGTGGAGGCGGTGCGGGGAGAAGCGGCAGCGGAGGCGGAGGGGGGGCGGGGGGGACGATAGTGGCGGGGGGCGGGGGGTGCTCGAAGGCAGCCGGCAGCCGGTTCGGTGAACATTCGCCGGGGCGGGGGGGCGACCTGTCCGTGCCCGGGGCAGCCCCGGGAAGCCGGCAGCCAGCACGGGGTCCCGGCAGCACCTGTTCCCTGCCCTGGGACTTGCCGTGCCCGGCGGCCGGTTGCCGGGTGGGGGGAGCGATGAGAGGCGGGGCGCAGCGGCCGGGGCAGCGCCGGGCCGCAGCGGGGGGCTGGGCGGGTGGGGTAGGCGTCGAGCGGCAAGCCCTCGGCTGCAGCGAATGTTCGGCGGTGCGGGGCGGGGGGGGGACGGGACGACACGTTGGGGGCGCCGAGTCCGAGCCACCCCCGGCCCCAGGGGCGGCCGGAGGGGGAGGCCGGTGCCTGGCCCTGGGAGCTGCTGGGCGCCGGATGGCCGAGGGTGCGTCAGAAGCCGCCCGAGCGGTCGAGCAGGTCCTCCAGAAAGGCCTAGGGTGGCTTCGAGGGCCCCGGGAGCAGTCGAGGGAGGCCTCCAGGCAGGTCTGGAGTGGATGGGAGGCCTTCCAAAGCAGACAAGGGAGCCTGCAGAGCGTGCGGGGGAGGCTTCTGGTGCGGCCTGGGGTGGGACGGAAGCCTGCAGAGCGTGCGGGGGAGGCTTCTGGTGCGGCCTGGGGTGGCTGAGAAGCCTGCAGAGCGTGCGGGAGAGGCTTCTGTTGGGGCCTGGGGTGGCTGAGAAGCCTGCAGAGCGTGCGGGGGAGGCTTCTGCTGCGGCCTGGGGTGGCTGAGAAGCCTGCAGAGCGTGCGGGGGAGGCTTCTGCTGCGGCCTGGGGTGGCTGAGAAGCCTGCAGAGCGTGCGGGGGAGGCTTCTGCTGCGGCCTGGGGTGGCTGAGAAGCCTGCAGAGCGTGCGGGGGAGGCTTCTGGTGCGGCCTGGGGTGGGACGGAAGCCTGCAGAGCGTGCGGGGGAGGCTTCTGGTGCGGCCTGGGGTGGGACGGAAGCCTGCAGAGCGTGCGGGGGAGGCTTCTGGTGCGGCCTGGGGTGGGTCGGAAGCCTGCAGAGCGTGCGGGAGAGGCTTCTGCTGCGGCCTGGGGTGGGTCGGAAGCCTGCAGAGCGTGCGGGAGAGGCTTCTGTTGGGGCCTGGGGTGGCTGAGAAGCCTGCAGAGCGTGCGGGGGAGGCTTCTGCTGCGGCCTGGGGTGGCTGAGAAGCCTGCAGAGCGTGCGGGGGAGGCTTCTGCTGCGGCCTGGGGTGGCTGAGAAGCCTGCAGAGCGTGCGGGGGAGGCTTCTGGTGCGGCCTGGGGTGGCTGAGAAGCCTGCAGAGCGTGCGGGGGAGGCTTCTGGTGCGGCCTGGGGTGGGACGGAAGCCTGCAGAGCGTGCGGGGGAGGCTTCTGGTGCGGCCTGGGGTGGGTCGGAAGCCTGCAGAGCGTGCGGGAGAGGCTTCTGTTGGGGCCTGGGGTGGCTGAGAAGCCTGCAGAGCGTGCGGGGGAGGCTTCTGCTGCGGCCTGGGGTGGCTGAGAAGCCTGCAGAGCGTGCGGGGGAGGCTTCTGCTGCGGCCTGGGGTGGCTGAGAAGCCTGCAGAGCGTGCGGGGGAGGCTTCTGCTGCGGCCTGGGGTGGCTGAGAAGCCTGCAGAGCGTGCGGGGGAGGCTTCTGGTGCGGCCTGGGGTGGCTGAGAAGCCTGCAGAGCGTGCGGGGGAGGCTTCTGGTGCGGCCTGGGGTGGCTGAGAAGCCTGCAGAGCGTGCGGGGGAGGCTTCTGGTGCGGCCTGGGGTGGGACGGAAGCCTGCAGAGCATGCGGGGGAGGCTTCTGGTGCGGCCTGGGGTGGGACGGAAGCCTGCAGAGCGTGCGGGGGAGGCTTCTGGTGCGGCCTGGGGTGGGTCGGAAGCCTGCAGAGCGTGCGGGAGAGGCTTCTGCTGCGGCCTGGGGTGGGTGGGAAGCCTGCAGAGCGTGCGGGGGAGGCTTCTGGTGCGGCCTGGGGTGGCTGAGAAGCCTGAAGAGCGTGCGGGGGAGGCTTCTGGTGCGGCCTGGGGTGGCTGAGAAGCCTGAAGAGCGTGCGGGAGAGGCTTCTGGTGCGGCCTGGGGTGGCTGAGAAGCCTGCAGAGCGTGCGGGGGAGGCTTCTGGTGCGGCCTGGGGTGGCTGAGAAGCCTGAAGAGCGTGCGGGAGAGGCTTCTGCTGCGGCCTGGGGTGGCTGAGAAGCCTGCAGGGCGTGCGGGAGAGGCTTCTGCTGCGGCCTGGGGTGGCTGAGAAGCCTGCAGAGCGTGCGGGAGAGGCTTCTGGTGCGGCCTGGGGTGGGTCGGAAGCCTGCAGAGCGTGCGGGAGAGGCTTCTGCTGCGGCCTGGGGTGGGTCGGAAGCCTGCAGAGCGTGCGGGGGAGGCTTCTGCTGCGGCCTGGGGTCTCTGGGTGGCCTCTAGAGAGGTGCAAAAGACCCTCTGGGTTGGGCTGGGGTGGCTCTTGGACCCCTGCCACACAGTGGAGAGCGGCCTCCGGCCCGCCACCTGTGTCCCTGTGTGCCTGAGTGCCTGTGTCCCTGTGTCCCTGTGTCCCTGAGTGCCTGAGTGCCTGAGTGCCTGTGTCCCTGTGTCCCTGTGTCCCTGTGTCCCTGTGTGCCTGAGTGCCTGTGTCCCTGTGTCCCTGTGTCCCTGTGTCCCTGAGTGCCTGAGTGCCTGAGTGCCTGTGTCCCTGTGTCCTTGTGTCCCTGTGTCCCTGTGTCCCTGTGTGCCTGAGTGCCTGTGTCCCTGTGTCCCTGTCTGTGTACCTGTGTGCGAGAGTGTCCGGCACGCCACCCAGCGGCGGCGGGCAAGCAGGTAGGCGGGTGGGCGGGCCGGCGAGGGCCAGTGTGAGTTTGGGGGGTGGGAGGGGAGGCGGCAGCTGGAAGCGTCAGAGGAGGGGGCGTGGCTCCGGCTGGCCCCGGGAGCAGGTTCCCGGGACCGGGACCGGCTGGACCCGGCGAGTGGTTGATCCCGGGGCGGGGGGCAGAGGCGGCGGGAAGCGGCAGCTGCGTGTGCGGCGGGGGGGTGGAGGGCGAACCGCGGCGGGAAGCGGATGCTTCAGAGCAGGTTACGGGGGCGGGGACGGACGACACCACCTGTCCCCGCCCCGGGACGGGCTGGACCCGGCGCCCTGGACCCGGCGCCGTGTACCCGCCGCCGCCCCCGCCGCCGCCCCCCTCCGCCACCCCGGGACCCCGACGTTTTTTGGCGCCCGCGCCTTTTTTTGCTCCCCGCCTGCCCGCGCTGCCCCGGGCCCTCCCCCGGGGCGGGGCGGGAGGGAGGGAGGGACGGACGGACGGGTAGCCGGGGATCTCCGAGCGCGCGCCACCAGACCGAGGCGGGTCCCGGCGGCGGCGGCGGCGGCGGCGGCGGCGGCGGCAGCAGCAAGCGACGGCGGGGGGGGCAGGCTAGGGAGAGAGGGGGAGCGGCATGCGGTAGGGCTGGGGGGTTTGTTTCGGGGGGGAGGGGTGGGGGGGGGGTGGCAGCGGTCAGCGAGAGCGGGGAGAGGGGGAGCGGCATGCGGTAGGGCTGGGGTGTTTTTGGGGTGGGGGCGTTGGGGGGATTAGCGGGCGGGCGGGCAGCCCAGCCAAGCGGCAAGCCGGGGGGCGGGCGAGGGCGGCTTTAGGGCCGGAGGAGCGGAGCGCAACCTCCCCCGTGCAGGCTACAGCGTGGAGAGCAGCAAGTTTTTGGGGACGGGGGACGACGGACGGGAGGGGCAGCGGCGAGAGGCTAGCTGCGGCAAGGGGCACCGGCACGGCCGCCCTAACAGCGCCGCCTCGGTCGCAGGGGTTAGAGAGCAGCCGGGCAGCCCGCGTCGCGATCCCCCCTCCAGGGGACAATGTGGGAAGGGGAAGCCGCGGCGGCTTTGGCGGGGGGTGCCCAGCTGCTAGCGGCTTCGGGGGGCAGTTAGCGGCGGCGGGGCGGGGGGAGATGGGTCGCGGCAGCGGCAAGAGATAACGGCGGGCGGGGGGGCTCCGTGCAAAGCGGTAACGGGAGCCGGGGGGTGTGGGGAGCTGGGGGTGGCAGCAGCGGCAAGAGGCAACGTCGGGAGGGGGGGCTCCGCGCAAACCGGTAACGGGGGCCGGGGGGTGTGGGGGGGGGCGGTGGCGGCCGCGGCAAGAGGCAACGGCAGGCGGGGGGGCTCCGCGCAAACCGGCAGCGGGGGGGGGGGGCGGGGGTAGCGGCAAGAGGCAACGGCGGGAAGGGGGGGCTCCGCGCAAACCGCTAACGGGAGCCGGGGGGTGTGGGGAGCTGGGGGTGGCAGCAGCGGCAAGAGGCAACGTCGGGAGGGGGGGCTCCGCGCAAACCGGTAACGGGGGCCGGGGGGTGTGGGGGGGGGCGGTGGCGGCCGCGGCAAGAGGCAACGGCAGGCGGGGGGGCTCCGCGCAAACCGGCAGCGGGGGGGGGCGGGGGTAACGGCAAGAGGCAACGGCGGGAAGGGGGGGCTCCGCGCAAACCGGCAGCGGGGGGGGGGCGGGGGGTAGCGGCAAGAGGCAACGGCGGGAAGGGGGGGCTCCGCGCAAACCGGCAGCGGGGGGGGGGGCGGGGGGTAGCGGCAAGAGGCAACGGCGGGAAGGGGGGGCTCCGCGCAAACCGGCAGCGGGGGGGGGGGCGGGGGTAGCGGCAAGAGGCAACGGCGGGAAGGGGGGGCTCCGCGCAAACCGGCAGCGGGTGGGGGCGGGGGGTAGCGGCAAGAGGCAACGGCGGGAAGGGGGGGCTCCGCGCAAACCGGCAGCGGGGGGGGGGCGGGGGTAGCGGCAAGAGGCAACGGCGGGAAGGGGGGGCTCCGCGCAAACCGGCAGCGGGGGCGGGGGGGGAGGCGGTCAGGAGCGGGGGGAGATTTCTAGAGATGCCGGCA
>NW_027142882.1:75000-82500 GCF_026170545.1 Melanerpes formicivorus
CGCTCCAAACCGCCGCGCCTTTGTTCGGCCCCGCGGGTCCCCTCTCTGACCCGGGCGAAAGCCACCGAGAAGCCAGACGGACCCCTGCCCAGCCGCCTGGCGGGTGGCTTGGAGCAGCCGCTCGGCAGCGCTGCCCTGGGAGTGCTCGGCGTCGCTTGTTCCCTCATATACGGAACTGGAGGGCCGTCAGCTCCGCGAGCGCACAACCAGCCGACCTCCGCCCAGCGGCAGGTCGCAGAAATCACGCCGGCTTGTACGATGACGTAGGCGGAGGCAGAGCGCAACAGCGACCCCTTGGCGACCAAGCGCGATCTCCGCGGAGAGCACGTCTACTCGCCGAGGGAGAGCACGTCTACTCGCCCAGGGAGAGCACGTCTACTCGCCCAGGGAGAGCACGTCTACTCGCCCAGGGAGAGCACGTCTACTCGCCCAGGGAGAGCACGTCTACTCGCCCAGGGAGAGCACGTCTACTCGCCCAGGGAGAGCACGTCTACTCGCCCAGGGAGAGCACGTCTACTCGCCCAGGGAGAGCACGTCTACTCGCCCAGGGAGAGCACGTCTACTCGCCCAGGGAGAGCACGTCTACTCGCCCAGGGAGAGCACGTCTACTCGCCCAGGGAGAGCACGTCTACTCGCCGAGGGAGAGCACGTCTACTCGCCGAGGGAGAGCACGTCTACTCGCCGAGGGAGAGCACGTCTACTCGCCGAGGGAGAGCACGTCTACTCGCCGAGGGAGAGCACGTCTACCTCCCGCCTGAGGGAGAGCACGGGGGGGGGGGGACAAAGACAGGCGGCAGCAGCTTCGGTGAACGTCACCCGGGAGGCGACCGGGGCTGTCCCGGGGCAGTCCCGGGAAGCCGGCGTCCGACACAGGGAACCGTCAGCTGCCGGACCGGGGCGAATCCCCGCGGCCACGGCAGGGGTGGGGGCTCGAAGACAGCCGGCAGCCGCTTCGGTGAACGTCACCCGGGAGGAGACTGGGGCCCTCCCGGGACCGTCCCGGGAAGACGACGTTCGGCACGAGATCCCGGCCGCGGCCGGACCGGCTCGAAGCCTCGCGGTCCCGGCAGCAGCCGGAGCCGCTCGCCGCCTCGGGCTCCCGGCCCCCTACAGATCCGGCGACTCGTTCGCGGGCGGCGGGGGGAGGCAGTGGAGGGGGTGCGGGGAGAAGCGGCAGCGGAGGCGGAGGGGGGGGGGCTCGAAGACAGCCGGCAGCCGCTTCGGTGAACGTCACCCAGGAGGCGATCGGGGCCGTCCCGGGGCCGTCCCGGGATGCCGGCTTCCGGCACGGGGGTCCCGGCCGCGGCCGGACCGGCTCGTATCCCCGCGGCTCCGGCAGGGGGGGGGGGGGCTCGAAGACAGCCGGCAGTCGCCTCGGTGAACGTCACCCGGCCGGCGACCGCGGCCGTTCCGGGGCCGTCCCGGGAAGCCTGCGACAGGCACGGGGTCCCAGCCGCGGCCGGACCGACTCGAAGCCCCGCGGCCCCGGCACGGGGGAGGCCCAAAGACTGGCGGCAGCCGCTTCGCTGAACGTCACCCGGCCGGCGACCGGGGCCGTCCCGGGGCCGTCCCGGGATGCCGGCATCCGGCACGGGGTCCCGGCCGCGGCCGGAGCGGCTCGAATCCCCGCGGTCCCGGCAGCAGCCGGAGCCGCTCGCCGTTCGGGCTCCCGGCACCCTACGGATCCGGCGACTCGTTCGCCGGCGGCGGGGGGAGGCAGTGAAGGAGGTGCGGGCAGAAGCGGCAGCGGAGGCGGAGGGGGGGGGGGGCTCGAAGACAGCCGGCAGCCGCTTCGGAGAACGTCACCCGGCCGGCGACCGCGGCCGTTCCGGGGCCGTCCCGGGAAGCCTGCGACAGGCACGGGGTCCCGGCCTCGGCCGGACCCGCACTGGGTGCCGCCGCCTCGGGCTCTCGGGACGGTATGGATCCGCCGACTCGTTCGCCGGCGGCGGGGGGAGGCAGTGGAGGGGGTGCGGGGAGAAGCGGCAGCGGAGGCGGAGGGGGGGGGGGCTCGAAGACAGCCGGCAGCCGCTTCGGTGAACGTCACCCGGCCGGCGACCGGGGCCGTCCCGGGGCCGTCCGGGGATGCCGGCTTCCGGCACGGGGTCCCGGCCGCGGCCGGACCGGCTCGAATCCCCGCGGTCCCGGCAGCAGCCGGAGCCGCTCGCCGTTCGGGCTCCCGGCACCCTACAGATCCGGCGACTCGTTCGCGGGCGGCGGGGGGAGGCAGTGGAGGGGGTGCGGGCAGAAGCGGCCGCGGAGGCGGAGGGGGGGGGGGGGCTCGAAGACAGCCGGCAGCCGCTTCGGTGAACGTCACCCGGGAGGCGACCGGGACCGGCCCGGGAAGCCATCGTCCGGCCCCGGATCCCGGCCGCGGCCGGACCGGCTCGAAGCCCCGCGGCCCCGGCACGGGGGAGGCCCAAAGACTGGCGGCAGCCGCTTCGCTGAACGTCACCCGGCCGGCGACCGGGGCCGTCCCGGGGCCGTCCCGGGATGCCGGCTTCCGGCACGGGGTCCCGGCCGCGGCCGGACCGGCTCGAATCCCCGCGGTCCCGGCAGCAGCCGGAGCCGCTCGCCGTTCGGGCTCCCGGCACCCTACGGATCCGCCGACTCGTTCGCCGGCGGCGGGGGGAGGCAGTGGAGGGGGTGCGGGCAGAAGCGGCAGCGGAGGCGGAGGGGGGGGGGGCTCGAAGACAGCCGGCAGCCGCTTCGGTGAACGTCACCCGGCCGGCGACCGGGGCCGTCCCGGGGCCGTCCGGGGATGCCGGCTTCCGGCACGGGGTCCCGGCCGCGGCCGGAGCGGCTCGAATCCCCGCGGTCCCGGCAGCAGCCGGAGCCGCTCGCCGTTCGGGCTCCCGGCACCCTACAGATCCGGCGACTCGTTCGCCGGCGGCGGGGGGAGGCAGTGGAGGGGGTGCGGGGAGAAGCGGCAGCGGAGGCGGAGGGGGGGGGGGGCTCGAAGACAGCCGGCAGCCGCTTCGGTGAACGTCACCCGGCCGGCGACCGGGGCCGTCCCGGGGCCGTCCGGGGATGCCGGCTTCCGGCACGGGGTCCCGGCCGCGGCCGGAGCGGCTCGAATCCCCGCGGTCCCGGCAGCAGCCGGAGCCGCTCGCCGTTCGGGCTCCCGGCACCCTACAGATCCGGCGACTCGTTCGCCGGCGGCGGGGGGAGGCAGTGGAGGGGGTGCGGGGAGAAGCGGCAGCGGAGGCGGAGGGGGGGGGGGGGCTCGAAGACAGCCGGCAGCCGCTTCGGTGAACGTCACCCGGGAGGCGACCGGGACCGGCCCGGGAAGCCATCGTCCGGCCCGGGATCCCGGCCGCGGCCGGACCGGCTCGAAGCCCCGCGGCCCCGGCACGGGGGAGGCCCAAAGACTGGCGGCAGCCGCTTCGCTGAACGTCACCCGGCCGGCGACCGGGGCCGTCCCGGGGCCGTCCCGGGATGCCGGCTTCCGGCACGGGGTCCCGGCCGCGGCCGGACCGGCTCGAATCCCCGCGGTCCCGGCAGCAGCCGGAGCCGCTCGCCGTTCGGGCTCCCGGCACCCTACGGATCCGCCGACTCGTTCGCGGGCGGCGGGGGGAGGCAGTGGAGGGGGTGCGGGCAGAAGCGGCCGCGGAGGCGGAGGGGGGGGGGGGGCTCGAAGACAGCCGTCAGCCGCTTCGGTGAACGTCACCCGGGAGGCGACCGGGACCGGCCCGGGAAGCCATCGTCCGGCCCCGGATCCCGGCCGCGGCCGGACCGGCTCGAATCCCCGCGGCCCCGGCACGGGGGAGGCCCAAAGACTGGCGGCAGCCGCTTCGCTGAACGTCACCCGGCCGGCGACCGGGGCCGTCCCGGGGCCGTCCCGGGATGCCGGCTTCCGGCACGGGGTCCCGGCCGCGGCCGGACCGGCTCGAATCCCCGCGGTCCCGGCAGCAGCCGGAGCCGCTCGCCGTTCGGGCTCCCGGCACCCTACGGATCCGGCGACTCGTTCGCCGGCGGCGGGGGGAGGCAGTGGAGGCGGTGCGGGGAGAAGCGGCAGCGGAGGCGGAGGGGGGGCGGGGGGGGACGATAGTGGCGGGGGGCGGGGGGTGCTCGAAGGCAGCCGGCAGCCGGTTCGGTGAACATTCGCCGGGGCGGGGGGGCGACCTGTCCGTGCCCGGGGCAGCCCCGGGAAGCCGGCAGCCAGCACGGGGTCCCGGCAGCACCTGTTCCCTGCCCTGGGACTTGCCGTGCCCGGCGGCCGGTTGCCGGGTGGGGGGAGCGATGAGAGGCGGGGCGCAGCGGCCGGGGCAGCGCCGGGCCGCAGCGGGGGGCTGGGCGGGCGGGCCGCAGCGGGGGGCTGGGCGGGTGGGGTAGGCGTCGAGCGGCAAGCCCTCGGCTGCAGCGAATGTTCGGCGGTGCGGGGCGGGGGGGGGACGGGACGACACGTTGGGGGCGCCGAGTCCGAGCCACCCCCGGCCCCAGGGGCGGCCGGAGGGGGAGGCCGGTGCCTGGCCCTGGGAGCTGCTGGGCGCCGGATGGCCGAGGGTGCGTCAGAAGCCGCCCGAGCGGTCGAGCAGGTCCTCCAGAAAGGCCTAGGGTGGCTTCGAGGGCCCCGGGAGCAGTCGAGGGAGGCCTCCAGGCAGGTCTGGAGTGGATGGGAGGCCTTCCAAAGCAGACAAGGGAGCCTGCAGAGCGTGCGGGGGAGGCTTCTGGTGCGGCCTGGGGTGGGACGGAAGCCTGCAGAGCGTGCGGGGGAGGCTTCTGGTGCGGCCTGGGGTGGCTGAGAAGCCTGCAGAGCGTGCGGGAGAGGCTTCTGTTGGGGCCTGGGGTGGCTGAGAAGCCTGCAGAGCGTGCGGGGGAGGCTTCTGCTGCGGCCTGGGGTGGCTGAGAAGCCTGCAGAGCGTGCGGGGGAGGCTTCTGCTGCGGCCTGGGGTGGCTGAGAAGCCTGCAGAGCGTGCGGGGGAGGCTTCTGCTGCGGCCTGGGGTGGCTGAGAAGCCTGCAGAGCGTGCGGGGGAGGCTTCTGGTGCGGCCTGGGGTGGGACGGAAGCCTGCAGAGCGTGCGGGGGAGGCTTCTGGTGCGGCCTGGGGTGGGACGGAAGCCTGCAGAGCGTGCGGGGGAGGCTTCTGGTGCGGCCTGGGGTGGGTCGGAAGCCTGCAGAGCGTGCGGGAGAGGCTTCTGCTGCGGCCTGGGGTGGGTCGGAAGCCTGCAGAGCGTGCGGGAGAGGCTTCTGTTGGGGCCTGGGGTGGCTGAGAAGCCTGCAGAGCGTGCGGGGGAGGCTTCTGCTGCGGCCTGGGGTGGCTGAGAAGCCTGCAGAGCGTGCGGGGGAGGCTTCTGCTGCGGCCTGGGGTGGCTGAGAAGCCTGCAGAGCGTGCGGGGGAGGCTTCTGGTGCGGCCTGGGGTGGCTGAGAAGCCTGCAGAGCGTGCGGGGGAGGCTTCTGGTGCGGCCTGGGGTGGGACGGAAGCCTGCAGAGCGTGCGGGGGAGGCTTCTGGTGCGGCCTGGGGTGGGTCGGAAGCCTGCAGAGCGTGCGGGAGAGGCTTCTGTTGGGGCCTGGGGTGGCTGAGAAGCCTGCAGAGCGTGCGGGGGAGGCTTCTGCTGCGGCCTGGGGTGGCTGAGAAGCCTGCAGAGCGTGCGGGGGAGGCTTCTGCTGCGGCCTGGGGTGGCTGAGAAGCCTGCAGAGCGTGCGGGGGAGGCTTCTGCTGCGGCCTGGGGTGGCTGAGAAGCCTGCAGAGCGTGCGGGGGAGGCTTCTGGTGCGGCCTGGGGTGGCTGAGAAGCCTGCAGAGCGTGCGGGGGAGGCTTCTGGTGCGGCCTGGGGTGGCTGAGAAGCCTGCAGAGCGTGCGGGGGAGGCTTCTGGTGCGGCCTGGGGTGGGACGGAAGCCTGCAGAGCATGCGGGGGAGGCTTCTGGTGCGGCCTGGGGTGGGACGGAAGCCTGCAGAGCGTGCGGGGGAGGCTTCTGGTGCGGCCTGGGGTGGGTCGGAAGCCTGCAGAGCGTGCGGGAGAGGCTTCTGCTGCGGCCTGGGGTGGGTGGGAAGCCTGCAGAGCGTGCGGGGGAGGCTTCTGGTGCGGCCTGGGGTGGCTGAGAAGCCTGAAGAGCGTGCGGGGGAGGCTTCTGGTGCGGCCTGGGGTGGCTGAGAAGCCTGAAGAGCGTGCGGGAGAGGCTTCTGGTGCGGCCTGGGGTGGCTGAGAAGCCTGCAGAGCGTGCGGGGGAGGCTTCTGGTGCGGCCTGGGGTGGCTGAGAAGCCTGAAGAGCGTGCGGGAGAGGCTTCTGCTGCGGCCTGGGGTGGCTGAGAAGCCTGCAGGGCGTGCGGGAGAGGCTTCTGCTGCGGCCTGGGGTGGCTGAGAAGCCTGCAGAGCGTGCGGGAGAGGCTTCTGGTGCGGCCTGGGGTGGGTCGGAAGCCTGCAGAGCGTGCGGGAGAGGCTTCTGCTGCGGCCTGGGGTGGGTCGGAAGCCTGCAGAGCGTGCGGGGGAGGCTTCTGCTGCGGCCTGGGGTCTCTGGGTGGCCTCTAGAGAGGTGCAAAAGACCCTCTGGGTTGGGCTGGGGTGGCTCTTGGACCCCTGCCACACAGTGGAGAGCGGCCTCCGGCCCGCCACCTGTGTCCCTGTGTGCCTGAGTGCCTGTGTCCCTGTGTCCCTGTGTCCCTGAGTGCCTGAGTGCCTGAGTGCCTGTGTCCCTGTGTCCCTGTGTCCCTGTGTCCCTGTGTGCCTGAGTGCCTGTGTCCCTGTGTCCCTGTGTCCCTGTGTCCCTGAGTGCCTGAGTGCCTGAGTGCCTGTGTCCCTGTGTCCTTGTGTCCCTGTGTCCCTGTGTCCCTGTGTGCCTGAGTGCCTGTGTCCCTGTGTCCCTGTCTGTGTACCTGTGTGCGAGAGTGTCCGGCACGCCACCCAGCGGCGGCGGGCAAGCAGGTAGGCGGGTGGGCGGGCCGGCGAGGGCCAGTGTGAGTTTGGGGGGTGGGAGGGGAGGCGGCAGCTGGAAGCGTCAGAGGAGGGGGCGTGGCTCCGGCTGGCCCCGGGAGCAGGTTCCCGGGACCGGGACCGGCTGGACCCGGCGAGTGGTTGATCCCGGGGCGGGGGGCAGAGGCGGCGGGAAGCGGCAGCTGCGTGTGCGGCGGGGGGGTGGAGGGCGAACCGCGGCGGGAAGCGGATGCTTCAGAGCAGGTTACGGGGGCGGGGACGGACGACACCACCTGTCCCCGCCCCGGGACGGGCTGGACCCGGCGCCCTGGACCCGGCGCCGTGTACCCGCCGCCGCCCCCGCCGCCGCCCCCCTCCGCCACCCCGGGACCCCGACGTTTTTTGGCGCCCGCGCCTTTTTTTGCTCCCCGCCTGCCCGCGCTGCCCCGGGCCCTCCCCCGGGGCGGGGCGGGAGGGAGGGAGGGACGGACGGACGGGTAGCCGGGGATCTCCGAGCGCGCGCCACCAGACCGAGGCGGGTCCCGGCGGCGGCGGCGGCGGCGGCGGCGGCGGCGGCGGCAGCAGCAAGCGACGGCGGGGGGGGCAGGCTAGGGAGAGAGGGGGAGCGGCATGCGGTAGGGCTGGGG
>NW_027142882.1:97500-105000 GCF_026170545.1 Melanerpes formicivorus
CGCGATCTCCGCGGAGAGCACGTCTACTCGCCGAGGGAGAGCACGTCTACTCGCCCAGAGAGCACGTCTACTCGCCCAGGGAGAGCACGTCTACTCGCCCAGGGAGAGCACGTCTACTCGCCCAGGGAGAGCACGTCTACTCGCCCAGGAGAGCACGTCTACTCGCCCAGGGAGAGCACGTCTACTCGCCCAGGGAGAGCACGTCTACTCGCCCAGGGAGAGCACGTCTACTCGCCCAGGGAGAGCACGTCTACTCGCCCAGGGAGAGCACGTCTACTCGCCGAGGGAGAGCACGTCTACTCGCCCAGGGAGAGCACGTCTACTCGCCCAGGGAGAGCACGTCTACTCGCCGAGGGAGAGCACGTCTACTCGCCGAGGGAGAGCACGTCTACTCGCCGAGGGAGAGCACGTCTACTCGCCGAGGGAGAGCACGTCTACTCGCCGAGGGAGAGCACGTCTACCTCCCGCCTGAGGGAGAGCACGGGGGGGGGGGGGACAAAGACAGGCGGCAGGCAGCTTCGGTGAACGTCACCCGGGAGGCGACCGGGGCTGTCCCGGGGCAGTCCCGGGAAGCCGGCGTCCGACACAGGGAACCGTCAGCTGCCGGACCGGGGCGAATCCCCGCGGCCACGGCAGGGGTGGGGGCTCGAAGACAGCCGGCAGCCGCTTCGGTGAACGTCACCCGGGAGGAGACTGGGGCCCCTCCCGGGACCGTCCCGGGAAGACGACGTTCGGCCACGAGATCCCGGCCGCGGCCGGACCGGCTCGAAGCCTCGCGGTCCCGGCAGCAGCCGGAGCCGCTCGCCGCCTCGGGCTCCCGGCCCCCTACAGATCCGGCGACTCGTTCGCGGGGCGGCGGGGGGAGGCAGTGGAGGGGGTGCGGGGAGAAGCGGGCAGCGGAGGCGGAGGGGGGGGGGCTCGAAGACAGCCGGCAGCCGCTTCGGTGAACGTCACCCAGGAGGCGATCGGGGCCGTCCCGGGGCCGTCCCGGGATGCCGGCTTCCGGCACGGGGGTCCCGGCCGCGGCCGGACCGGCTCGTATCCCCGCGGCTCCGGCAGGGGGGGGGGGGCTCGAAGACAGCCGGCAGTCGCCTCGGTGAACGTCACCCGGCCGGCGACCGCGGCCGTTCCGGGGCCGTCCCGGGAAGCCTGCGACAGGCACGGGGGTCCCAGCCGCGGCCGGACCGACTCGAAGCCCCGCGGCCCCGGCACGGGGGAGGCCCAAAGACTGGCGGCAGCCGCTTCGCTGAACGTCACCCGGCCGGCGACCGGGGCCGTCCCGGGGCCGTCCCGGGATGCCGGCATCCGGCACGGGGTCCCGGCCGCGGCCGGAGCGGCTCGAATCCCCGCGGTCCCGGCAGCAGCCGGAGCCGCTCGCCGTTCGGGCTCCCGGCACCCTACGGATCCGGCGACTCGTTCGCCGGCGGCGGGGGGAGGCAGTGAAGGAGGTGCGGGCAGAAGCGGCAAGCGGAGGCGGAGGGGGGGGGGGGGCTCGAAGACAGCCGGCAGCCGCTTCGGAGAACGTCACCCGGCCGGCGACCGCGGCCGTTCCGGGGCCGTCCCGGGAAGCCTGCGACAGGCACGGGGTCCCGGCCTCGGCCGGACCCGCACTGGGTGCCGCCGCCTCGGGCTCTCGGGACGGTATGGATCCGCCGACTCGTTCGCCGGCGGCGGGGGGAGGCAGTGGAGGGGGTTGCGGGGAGAAGCGGCAGCGGAGGCGGAGGGGGGGGGGGGCTCGAAGACAGCCGGCAGCCGCTTCGGTGAACGTCACCCGGCCCGGCGACCGGGGCCGTCCCGGGGCCGTCCGGGGATTGCCGGCTTCCGGCACGGGGTCCCGGCCGCGGCCGGAGCGGCTCGAATCCCCGCGGTCCCGGCAGCAGCCGGAGCCGCTCGCCGTTCGGGCTCCCGGCACCCTACAGATCCGGCGACTCGTTCGCCGGCGGCGGGGGGAGGCAGTGGAGGGGGTGCGGGGAGAAGCGGCAGCGGAGGCGGAGGGGGGGGGGGGGCTCGAAGACAGCCGGCAGCCGCTTCGGTGAACGTCACCCGGGAGGCGACCGGGACCGGCCCGGGAAGCCATCGTCCGGCCCGGGATCCCGGCCGCGGCCGGACCGGCTCGAATCCCCGCGGCCCCGGCACGGGGGAGGCCCAAAGACTGGCGGCAGCCGCTTCGCTGAACGTCACCCGGCCGGCGACCGGGGCCGTCCCGGGGCCGTCCCGGGATGCCGGCTTCCGGCACGGGGTCCCGGCCGCGGCCGGACCGGCTCGAATCCCCGCGGTCCCGGCAGCAGCCGGAGCCGCTCGCCGTTCGGGCTCCCGGCACCCTACGGATCCGGCGACTCGTTCGCCGGCGGCGGGGGGAGGCAGTGGAGGCGGTGCGGGGAGAAGCGGCAGCGGAGGCGGAGGGGGGGGGCGGGGGGGGACGATAGTGGCGGGGGCGGGGGGGGTGCTCGAAGGCAGCCGGCAGCCGGTTCGGGTGAACATTCGCCGGGGCGGGGGGGGCGACCTGTCCGTGCCCGGGGCAGCCCCGGGAAGCCGGCAGCCAGCACGGGGTCCCGGCAGCACCTGTTCCCTGCCCTGGGACTTGCCGTGCCCGGCGGCCGGTTGCCGGGTGGGGGGGAGCGATGAGAGGCGGGGCGCAGCGGCCGGGGCAGCGCCGGGCCGCAGCGGGGGGCTGGGCGGGGTGGGGTAGGCGTCGAGCGGCAAGCCCTCGGCTGCAGCGAATGTTCGGCGGTGCGGGGCGGGGGGGGACGGGACGACACGTTGGGGGGCGCCGAGTCCGAGCCACCCCCGGCCCCCAGGGGCGGCCGGAGGGGGAGGCCGGTGCCTGGCCCTGGGAGCTGCTGGGCGCCGGATGGCCGAGGGTGCGTCAGAAGCCGCCCGAGCGGGTCGAGCAGGTCCTCCAGAAAGGCCTAGGGTGGCTTCGAGGGCCCCGGGAGCAGTCGAGGGAGGCCTCCAGGCAGGTCTGGAGTGGATGGGAGGCCTTCCAAAGCAGACAAGGGAGCCTGCAGAGCGTGCGGGGGAGGCTTCTGGTGCGGCCTGGGGTGGGACGGAAGCCTGCAGAGCGTGCGGGGGAGGCTTCTGGTGCGGCCTGGGGTGGCTGAGAAGCCTGCAGAGCGTGCGGGAGAGGCTTCTGTTGGGGCCTGGGGTGGCTGAGAAGCCTGCAGAGCGTGCGGGGGAGGCTTCTGCTGCGGCCTGGGGTGGCTGAGAAGCCTGCAGAGCGTGCGGGGGAGGCTTCTGCTGCGGCCTGGGGTGGCTGAGAAGCCTGCAGAGCGTGCGGGGGGAGGCTTCTGCTGCGGCCTGGGGTGGCTGAGAAGCCTGCAGAGCGTGCGGGGGAGGCTTCTGGTGCGGCCTGGGGTGGGACGGAAGCCTGCAGAGCGTGCGGGGGAGGCTTCTGGTGCGGCCTGGGGTGGGACGGAAGCCTGCAGAGCGTGCGGGGGAGGCTTCTGGTGCGGCCTGGGGTGGGTCGGAAGCCTGCAGAGCGTGCGGGAGAGGCTTCTGCTGCGGCCTGGGGTGGGTCGGAAGCCTGCAGAGCGTGCGGGAGAGGCTTCTGTTGGGGCCTGGGGTGGCTGAGAAGCCTGCAGAGCGTGCGGGGGAGGCTTCTGCTGCGGCCTGGGGTGGCTGAGAAGCCTGCAGAGCGTGCGGGGGAGGCTTCTGCTGCGGCCTGGGGTGGCTGAGAAGCCTGCAGAGCGTGCGGGGGAGGCTTCTGGTGCGGCCTGGGGTGGCTGAGAAGCCTGCAGAGCGTGCGGGGGAGGCTTCTGGTGCGG
Organism: Melanerpes formicivorus; assembly: GCF_026170545.1. Lineage (NCBI taxonomy): Eukaryota > Metazoa > Chordata > Aves > Piciformes > Picidae > Melanerpes > Melanerpes formicivorus. The sequence continues at coordinate 101,265 of NW_027142882.1, forward strand.
CCTGGGGTGGGACGGAAGCCTGCAGAGCGTGCGGGGGAGGCTTCTGGTGCGGCCTGGGGTGGGTCGGAAGCCTGCAGAGCGTGCGGGGAGAGGCTTCTGTTGGGGCCTGGGGTGGCTGAGAAGCCTGCAGAGCGTGCGGGGGAGGCTTCTGCTGCGGCCTGGGGTGGCTGAGAAGCCTGCAGAGCGTGCGGGGGAGGCTTCTGCTGCGGCCTGGGGTGGCTGAGAAGCCTGCAGAGCGTGCGGGGGAGGCTTCTGCTGCGGCCTGGGGTGGCTGAGAAGCCTGCAGAGCGTGCGGGGGAGGCTTCTGGTGCGGCCTGGGGTGGCTGAGAAGCCTGCAGAGCGTGCGGGGGGAGGCTTCTGGTGCGGCCTGGGGTGGCTGAGAAGCCTGCAGAGCGTGCGGGGGAGGCTTCTGGTGCGGGCCTGGGGTGGGACGGAAGCCTGCAGAGCATGCGGGGGAGGCTTCTGGTGCGGCCTGGGGTGGGACGGAAGCCTGCAGAGCGTGCGGGGGAGGCTTCTGGTGCGGCCTGGGGTGGGTCGGAAGCCTGCAGAGCGTGCGGGAGAGGCTTCTGCTGCGGCCTGGGGTGGGTGGGAAGCCTGCAGAGCGTGCGGGGGAGGCTTCTGGTGCGGCCTGGGGTGGCTGAGAAGCCTGAAGAGCGTGCGGGGGAGGCTTCTGGTGCGGCCTGGGGTGGCTGAGAAGCCTGAAGAGCGTGCGGGAGAGGCTTCTGGTGCGGCCTGGGGTGGCTGAGAAGCCTGCAGAGCGTGCGGGGGAGGCTTCTGGTGCGGCCTGGGGTGGCTGAGAAGCCTGGAAGAGCGTGCGGGAGAGGCTTCTGCTGCGGCCTGGGGTGGCTGAGAAGCCTGCAGGGCGTGCGGGAGAGGCTTCTGCTGCGGCCTGGGGTGGCTGAGAAGCCTGCAGAGCGTGCGGGAGAGGCTTCTGGTGCGGCCTGGGGTGGGTCGGAAGCCTGCAGAGCGTGCGGGAGAGGCTTCTGCTGCGGCCTGGGGTGGGTCGGAAGCCTGCAGAGCGTGCGGGGGAGGCTTCTGCTGCGGCCTGGGGTCTCTGGGTGGCCTCTAGAGAGGTGCAAAAGACCCTCTGGGTTGGGCTGGGGTGGCTCTTGGACCCCTGCCACACAGTGGAGAGCGGCCTCCGGCCCGCCACCTGTGTCCCTGTGTGCCTGAGTGCCTGTGTCCCTGTGTCCCTGTGTCCCTGAGTGCCTGAGTGCCTGAGTGCCTGTGTCCCTGTGTCCCTGTGTCCCTGTGTCCCTGTGTGCCTGAGTGCCTGTGTCCCTGTGTCCCTGTGTCCCTGTGTCCCTGAGTGCCTGAGTGCCTGAGTGCCTGTGTCCCTGTGTCCTTGTGTCCCTGTGTCCCTGTGTCCCTGTGTGCCTGAGTGCCTGTGTCCCTGTGTCCCTGTCTGTGTACCTGTGTGCGAGAGTGTCCGGCACGCCACCCAGCGGCGGCGGGCAAGCAGGTAGGCGGGTGGGCGGGCCGGCGAGGGCCAGTGTGAGTTTGGGGGGGTGGGAGGGGAGGCGGCAGCTGGAAGCGTCAGAGGAGGGGGCGTGGCTCCGGCTGGCCCCGGGAGCAGGTTCCCGGGACCGGGACCGGCTGGACCCGGCGAGTGGTTGATCCCGGGGCGGGGGGCAGAGGCGGCGGGAAGCGGCAGCTGCGTGTGCGGCGGGGGGGTGGAGGGCGAACCGCGGCGGGAAGCGGATGCTTCAGAGCAGGTTACGGGGGCGGGGACGGACGACACCACCTGTCCCCGCCCCGGGACGGGCTGGACCCGGCGCCCTGGACCCGGCGCCGTGTACCCGCCGCCGCCCCCCGCCGCCGCCCCCCTCCGCCACCCCGGGACCCCGACGTTTTTTGGCGCCCGCGCCTTTTTTTGCTCCCCGCCTGCCCGCGCTGCCCCGGGCCCTCCCCCGGGGCGGGGCGGGAGGGAGGGAGGGACGGACGGACGGGTAGCCGGGGATCTCCGAGCGCGCGCCACCAGACCGAGGCGGGTCCCGGCGGCGGCGGCGGCGGCGGCGGCGGCGGCGGCAGCAGCAAGCGACGGCGGGGGGGGCAGGCTAGGGAGAGAGGGGGAGCGGCATGCGGTAGGGCTGGGGGGTTTGTTTCGGGGGGGAGGGGTGGGGGGGGGGTGGCAGCGGTCAGCGAGAGCGGGGAGAGGGGGGAGCGGCATGCGGTAGGGCTGGGGTGTTTTTGGGGTGGGGGCGTTGGGGGGATTAGCGGGCGGGCGGGCAGCCCAGCCAAGCGGCAAGCCGGGGGGCGGGCGAGGGCGGCTTTAGGGCCGGAGGAGCGGAGCGCAACCTCCCCCGTGCAGGCTACAGCGTGGAGAGCAGCAAGTTTTTGGGGACGGGGGACGACGGACGGGAGGGGCAGCGGCGAGAGGCTAGCTGCGGCAAGGGGCACCGGCACGGCCGCCCTAACAGCGCCGCCTCGGTCGCAGGGGTTAGAGAGCAGCCAGGCAGCCCGCGTCGCGATCCCCCCTCCAGGGGACAATGTGGGAAGGGGAAGCCGCGGCGGCTTTGGCGGGGGGTGCCCAGCTGCTAGCGGCTTCGGGGGGCAGTTAGCGGCGGCGGGGCGGGGGGAGATGGGTCGCGGCAGCGGCAAGAGATAACGGCGGGCGGGGGGGCTCCGTGCAAAGCGGTAACGGGAGCCGGGGGGTGTGGGGAGCTGGGGGTGGCAGCAGCGGCAAGAGGCAACGTCGGGAGGGGGGGCTCCGCGCAAACCGGTAACGGGGGCCGGGGGGTGTGGGGGGGGCGGTGGCGGCCGCGGCAAGAGGCAACGGCAGGCGGGGGGGCTCCGCGCAAACCGGCAGCGGGGGGGGGGGGCGGGGGTAGCGGCAAGAGGCAACGGCGGGAAGGGGGGGGCTCCGCGCAAACCGCTAACGGGAGCCGGGGGGTGTGGGGAGCTGGGGGTGGCAGCAGCGGCAAGAGGCAACGTCGGGAGGGGGGGCTCCGCGCAAACCGGTAACGGGGGCCGGGGGGTGTGGGGGGGGGCGGTGGCGGCCGCGGCAAGAGGCAACGGCAGGCGGGGGGGCTCCGCGCAAACCGGCAGCGGGGGGGGGGCGGGGGTAACGGCAAGAGGCAACGGCGGGAAGGGGGGGCTCCGCGCAAACCGGCAGCGGGGGGGGGGCGGGGGGTAGCGGCAAGAGGCAACGGCGGGAAGGGGGGGCTCCGCGCAAACCGGCAGCGGGGGGGGGGCGGGGGTAGCGGCAAGAGGCAACGGCGGGAAGGGGGGGCTCCGCGCAAACCGGCAGCGGGGGGGGGGGCGGGGGTAGCGGCAAGAGGCAACGGCGGGAAGGGGGGGCTCCGCGCAAACCGGCAGCGGGTGGGGGCGGGGGGTAGCGGCAAGAGGCAACGGCGGGAAGGGGGGGCTCCGCGCAAACCGGCAGCGGGGGGGGGCGGGGGTAGCGGCAAGAGGCAACGGCGGGAAGGGGGAGCTCCGCGCAAACCGGCAGCGGGGGGGGGGCGGGGGGTAGCGGCAAGAGGCAACGTCGGGAGGGGGGGCTCCGCGCAAACCGGCAGCGGGGGGGGGGCGGGGGTAGCGGCAAGAGGCAACGTCGGGAGGGGGGGCGCCGCGCAAACCGGCAACGGGGGCGGGGGGGGAGGCGGTCAGGGGCGGGGGGAGATTTCTAGAGATGCCGGCAGACCTTCTCCCCGGAGAACAGCGCTGTTGAAGAAAAGACTGCTTCAGAACACAACCTTTAATGAAAGACGCTCGATGAAAACAACACTTAATAAAA
>NW_027142882.1:117500-122202 GCF_026170545.1 Melanerpes formicivorus
CAGTGGCCGGCGCCAGCCACTCGTCAACTTTTTTTCTTTTCCCCGCTTTCGTTGCCGAGCCCGGGCTGGGCTCCGGCTCACGGACGAGCGAAACCCATCCAACACCGCTGAGGGTGCGCCAGCGGCCGCTCCAAACCGCCGCGCCTTTGTTCGGCCCCGCGGGTCCCCTCTCTGACCCGGGCGAAAGCCACCGAGAAGCCAGACGGACCCCTGCCCAGCCGCCTGGCGGGTGGCTTGGAGCAGCCGCTCGGCAGCGCTGCCCTGGGAGTGCTCGGCGTCGCTTGTTCCCTCATATACGGAACTGGAGGGCCGTCAGCTCCGCGAGCGCACAACCAGCCGACCTCCGCCCAGCGGCAGGTCGCAGAAATCACGCCGGCTTGTACGATGACGTAGGCGGAGGCAGAGCGCAACAGCGACCCCTTGGCGACAAGCGCGATCTCCGCGGAGAGCACGTCTACTCGCCGAGGGAGAGCACGTCTACTCGCCCAGGGAGAGCACGTCTACTCGCCCAGGGAGAGCACGTCTACTCGCCCAGGGAGAGCACGTCTACTCGCCCAGGGAGAGCACGTCTACTCGCCCAGGGAGAGCACGTCTACTCGCCCAGGGAGAGCACGTCTACTCGCCCAGGGAGAGCACGTCTACTCGCCCAGGGAGAGCACGTCTACTCGCCCAGGGAGAGCACGTCTACTCGCCCAGGGAGAGCACGTCTACTCGCCGAGGGAGAGCACGTCTACTCGCCCAGGGAGAGCACGTCTACTCGCCCAGGGAGAGCACGTCTACTCGCCCAGGGAGAGCACGTCTACTCGCCGAGGGAGAGCACGTCTACTCGCCGAGGGAGAGCACGTCTACTCGCCGAGGGAGAGCACGTCTACTCGCCGAGGGAGAGCACGTCTACTCGCCGAGGGAGAGCACGTCTACCTCCCGCCTGAGGGAGAGCACGGGGGGGGGGGGGACAAAGACAGGCGGCAGCAGCTTCGGTGAACGTCACCCGGGAGGCGACCGGGGCTGTCCCGGGGCAGTCCCGGGAAGCCGGCGTCCGACACAGGGAACCGTCAGCTGCCGGACCGGGGCGAATCCCCGCGGCCACGGCAGGGGTGGGGGCTCGAAGACAGCCGGCAGCCGCTTCGGTGAACGTCACCCGGGAGGAGACTGGGGCCCTCCCGGGACCGTCCCGGGAAGACGACGTTCGGCACGAGATCCCGGCCGCGGCCGGACCGGCTCGAAGCCTCGCGGTCCCGGCAGCAGCCGGAGCCGCTCGCCGCCTCGGGCTCCCGGCCCCCTACAGATCCGGCGACTCGTTCGCGGGCGGCGGGGGGAGGCAGTGGAGGGGGTGCGGGGAGAAGCGGCAGCGGAGGCGGAGGGGGGGGGGGCTCGAAGACAGCCGGCAGCCGCTTCGGTGAACGTCACCCAGGAGGCGATCGGGGCCGTCCCGGGGCCGTCCCGGGATGCCGGCTTCCGGCACGGGGTCCCGGCCGCGGCCGGACCGGCTCGTATCCCCGCGGCTCCGGCAGGGGGGGGGGGGGCTCGAAGACAGCCGGCAGTCGCCTCGGTGAACGTCACCCGGCCGGCGACCGCGGCCGTTCCGGGGCCGTCCCGGGAAGCCTGCGACAGGCACGGGGTCCCAGCCGCGGCCGGACCGACTCGAAGCCCCGCGGCCCCGGCACGGGGGAGGCCCAAAGACTGGCGGCAGCCGCTTCGCTGAACGTCACCCGGCCGGCGACCGGGGCCGTCCCGGGGCCGTCCCGGGATGCCGGCATCCGGCACGGGGTCCCGGCCGCGGCCGGAGCGGCTCGAATCCCCGCGGTCCCGGCAGCAGCCGGAGCCGCTCGCCGTTCGGGCTCCCGGCACCCTACGGATCCGGCGACTCGTTCGCCGGCGGCGGGGGGAGGCAGTGAAGGAGGTGCGGGCAGAAGCGGCAGCGGAGGCGGAGGGGGGGGGGGGGCTCGAAGACAGCCGGCAGCCGCTTCGGAGAACGTCACCCGGCCGGCGACCGCGGCCGTTCCGGGGCCGTCCCGGGAAGCCTGCGACAGGCACGGGGTCCCGGCCTCGGCCGGACCCGCACTGGGTGCCGCCGCCTCGGGCTCTCGGGACGGTATGGATCCGCCGACTCGTTCGCCGGCGGCGGGGGGAGGCAGTGGAGGGGGTGCGGGGAGAAGCGGCAGCGGAGGCGGAGGGGGGGGGGGGCTCGAAGACAGCCGGCAGCCGCTTCGGTGAACGTCACCCGGCCGGCGACCGGGGCCGTCCCGGGGCCGTCCGGGGATGCCGGCTTCCGGCACGGGGTCCCGGCCGCGGCCGGACCGGCTCGAATCCCCGCGGTCCCGGCAGCAGCCGGAGCCGCTCGCCGTTCGGGCTCCCGGCACCCTACAGATCCGGCGACTCGTTCGCGGGCGGCGGGGGGAGGCAGTGGAGGGGGTGCGGGCAGAAGCGGCCGCGGAGGCGGAGGGGGGGGGGGGGCTCGAAGACAGCCGGCAGCCGCTTCGGTGAACGTCACCCGGGAGGCGACCGGGACCGGCCCGGGAAGCCATCGTCCGGCCCCGGATCCCGGCCGCGGCCGGACCGGCTCGAAGCCCCGCGGCCCCGGCACGGGGGAGGCCCAAAGACTGGCGGCAGCCGCTTCGCTGAACGTCACCCGGCCGGCGACCGGGGCCGTCCCGGGGCCGTCCCGGGATGCCGGCTTCCGGCACGGGGTCCCGGCCGCGGCCGGACCGGCTCGAATCCCCGCGGTCCCGGCAGCAGCCGGAGCCGCTCGCCGTTCGGGCTCCCGGCACCCTACGGATCCGCCGACTCGTTCGCCGGCGGCGGGGGGAGGCAGTGGAGGGGGTGCGGGCAGAAGCGGCAGCGGAGGCGGAGGGGGGGGGGCTCGAAGACAGCCGGCAGCCGCTTCGGTGAACGTCACCCGGCCGGCGACCGGGGCCGTCCCGGGGCCGTCCGGGGATGCCGGCTTCCGGCACGGGGTCCCGGCCGCGGCCGGAGCGGCTCGAATCCCCGCGGTCCCGGCAGCAGCCGGAGCCGCTCGCCGTTCGGGCTCCCGGCACCCTACAGATCCGGCGACTCGTTCGCCGGCGGCGGGGGGAGGCAGTGGAGGGGGTGCGGGGAGAAGCGGCAGCGGAGGCGGAGGGGGGGGGGGGGCTCGAAGACAGCCGGCAGCCGCTTCGGTGAACGTCACCCGGCCGGCGACCGGGGCCGTCCCGGGGCCGTCCGGGGATGCCGGCTTCCGGCACGGGGTCCCGGCCGCGGCCGGAGCGGCTCGAATCCCCGCGGTCCCGGCAGCAGCCGGAGCCGCTCGCCGTTCGGGCTCCCGGCACCCTACAGATCCGGCGACTCGTTCGCCGGCGGCGGGGGGAGGCAGTGGAGGGGGTGCGGGGAGAAGCGGCAGCGGAGGCGGAGGGGGGGGGGGGGCTCGAAGACAGCCGGCAGCCGCTTCGGTGAACGTCACCCGGGAGGCGACCGGGACCGGCCCGGGAAGCCATCGTCCGGCCCGGGATCCCGGCCGCGGCCGGACCGGCTCGAATCCCCGCGGCCCCGGCACGGGGGAGGCCCAAAGACTGGCGGCAGCCGCTTCGCTGAACGTCACCCGGCCGGCGACCGGGGCCGTCCCGGGGCCGTCCCGGGATGCCGGCTTCCGGCACGGGGTCCCGGCCGCGGCCGGACCGGCTCGAATCCCCCCGGTCCCGGCAGCAGCCGGAGCCGCTCGCCGTTCGGGCTCCCGGCACCCTACGGATCCGGCGACTCGTTCGCCGGCGGCGGGGGGAGGCAGTGGAGGCGGTGCGGGGAGAAGCGGCAGCGGAGGCGGAGGGGGGGCGGGGGGGACGATAGTGGCGGGGGGCGGGGGGTGCTCGAAGGCAGCCGGCAGCCGGTTCGGTGAACATTCGCCGGGGCGGGGGGGGCGACCTGTCCGTGCCCGGGGCAGCCCCGGGAAGCCGGCAGCCAGCACGGGGTCCCGGCAGCACCTGTTCCCTGCCCTGGGACTTGCCGTGCCCGGCGGCCGGTTGCCGGGTGGGGGGAGCGATGAGAGGCGGGGCGCAGCGGCCGGGGCAGCGCCGGGCCGCAGCGGGGGGCTGGGCGGGTGGGGTAGGCGTCGAGCGGCAAGCCCTCGGCTGCAGCGAATGTTCGGCGGTGCGGGGCGGGGGGGGGACGGGACGACACGTTGGGGGCGCCGAGTCCGAGCCACCCCCGGCCCCAGGGGCGGCCGGAGGGGGAGGCCGGTGCCTGGCCCTGGGAGCTGCTGGGCGCCGGATGGCCGAGGGTGCGTCAGAAGCCGCCCGAGCGGTCGAGCAGGTCCTCCAGAAAGGCCTAGGGTGGCTTCGAGGGCCCCGGGAGCAGTCGAGGGAGGCCTCCAGGCAGGTCTGGAGTGGATGGGAGGCCTTCCAAAGCAGACAAGGGAGCCTGCAGAGCGTGCGGGGGAGGCTTCTGGTGCGGCCTGGGGTGGGACGGAAGCCTGCAGAGCGTGCGGGGGAGGCTTCTGGTGCGGCCTGGGGTGGCTGAGAAGCCTGCAGAGCGTGCGGGAGAGGCTTCTGTTGGGGCCTGGGGTGGCTGAGAAGCCTGCAGAGCGTGCGGGGGAGGCTTCTGCTGCGGCCTGGGGTGGCTGAGAAGCCTGCAGAGCGTGCGGGGGAGGCTTCTGCTGCGGCCTGGGGTGGCTGAGAAGCCTGCAGAGCGTGCGGGGGAGGCTTCTGCTGCGGCCTGGGGTGGCTGAGAAGCCTGC
>NW_027142883.1:0-122078 GCF_026170545.1 Melanerpes formicivorus
CCCGCCCTGCCCCAGCCCCAGCTCTGCACCGAACCCAGCCCCAGCCCGGCCCAGCCCTGCCCCAGCTCTGGCCCCAGCCCGGTACCCAGCCCCGGCCCCTGCCCCAGCCCCAGCCCTATCCCAGCCCTGCCCTCAGCCCCAGCCCCAGCCCCACCCTCCGCCCCAGCCCAGCCCCTGCCCCAGCCCTGCCCCGGCCCAGCCCCCAGCCCCAGCCCAGCCCCTGCCCTGGACCCAGGCCCAGCCCTGCCCTAGCCCAGCCCCAGCCCCAGCCCCAGCCCTTCCCTCAGCCCAGCCCCAGCCCCAGCCCGGCCCCACTCCTGCCCCAGCCCCGGACCCAGCCCCACCCTGGACCCAGCCCCAGCCCCAGCCCTGCCCCAGCCCTGCCCCAGCCTAGCCCCAGCCCCAGTCCAGACCCTGCCTCTGGACCCAGTCCCAGCCCCAGCCCAGCCCCAGCCCAGCCCCAGACACCGCCCAGCCACAGCCCTGCCCCAGCCCAGCCACAGCCCCACCCTGGACCCAGCCCTAGCCCCAACCTTGCTCCAGCCCTGCCCCAGCCTAGCCCCAGCCCCAGCCCCAGCCCTGCCCTGGACCCAGCCCCAGCCACCGCCCGCCCAGCCCCAGCCCCAGCCCCAGCCCAGCCCTACCCCAGGCCCTGCCCACCCTCAGCCCCAGCCCATCTCCAGCCCCAGCCCAGCCCCTGCCCAAGCCCCAGCCAATCCCAGCCCCAGCCCCAGCCCAGCCACAGCCACAGCCCTGCCCCAGCCCTGGACCCAGCCCCAGCCCCAGCCCCACCCCCACCCCCGACCCTATCCCCGGCCCCAGCCCATCCCTAGCCCAGCCCTGTCCCAGCCACAGCCACAGCCCATTCCCAGGCCCAGCCCCAGCCTAGCCCCAGCCCTGCCCCAGCCCCAGCCCTGCCCCCAGCCCCAGCCCCTGGCCGGACCTCAGCCCTGCCCCAGCCCCAGCCCCTGGCCGGACCTCAGCCCTGCCCCAGCCCTGGCTCCTGCCCCAGCCCTGGCTCCAGCCCCAGCCCCAGCCCTGCCCAAGCCTTGGTTCCAGCACCTGCCCCAGCCCCAGCCCCTGGCCGGACCTCAGCCCTGTCCCAGCCCCAGCCCCTGGCCGGACCTCAGCCCTGCCCCAGCCCTGCCTCCTGCCTCAGCCCTGGCTCCAGCCCCAGCCCCAGCCCTGCCCAAGCCTTGGTTCCAGCCCTAGCCCCAGCCCTGTCCGCAGCCCCAGCCCCAGCCCCAGCCCCACCCTCGCCACCAGCCCAGCCCCAGCCCCAACCTTGGCCCCAGCCCAGCCCCAGTTCCAGCCCTGCCCCAGCCCTGCCCCTGCCCCGGGCCCCAGTCCGCGCCCCAGACCCAGCCCCTGCCCCACCCCTGTGCCAGCCCGGCCCCCAGCCCAGCCCCGGCCCCAGCCCAGCCCTAGCCCAGCCCCAGCCCCAACCTCAGCCCCAGCCCAGCTCCAGCCACAGCCCAGCCACAGCCCTGGACCCAGCCCCAGCCCAGCCCCAGCCCCAGCCCTACCCTCAGCCCAGCCCCAGACCCAGCCTGGCCCCAGCCCTGTCCCCAGCCGCAGCCCCAGCCCAGCCTCATCCCCAGCCCAGGCCCAGCCCTGCCCCAGCCCCAGCCCCAGCCCCAGCCCCAGCCCTGACCCATCCCCGGTCCCAGCCCAGCCGTAGCCCAGCCCTGCCCCAGCCGAGCCCCAGCCACAGCCCAGCCCCAGCCCTAGACCCAGCCCCAGTTGCAGCCCCGGCCCCAGCCCAGCTCTAGCCCAGCCCCAGCCCCACCCTCAGCCCCAGCCCAGCTCCAGCCACAGCCCAGCCACAGCCCTGGACCCAGCCCCAGCCCAGCCCCAGCCCCAGCCCCAGCCCAGCCCCAGCCCTACCCTCAGCCCAGCCCCAGCCCCAGCCCGGACCCAGTCCTGCCCCAGACCTGGACACAGCCCCACCCTGGACCCAGCCCCAGCCCCACCCCAGCCTCATCCCCAGCCCAGGCCCAGCCCTGCCCCAGCCCAGCCCAGCCCCAGCCCTGCCCCAGCCCAGCCCCAGCCCCAGCCCTGACCCCAGCCCAGGCCCAGCCCCAGCCCTGGACCCAGCCCCAGCCAAAGCCCCGGTCCCAGCCCAGCCCCAGCCCCTGTCCAGGCCCTGCCCTGGACCCAGTCCCAGCCCCAGCCTTGCCCCCAGCCCCAGCCCCAGCCCCACCCTGGACCCAGCCCCAGCTTCAGCCCTGCCCCAGCCCAAACACCAGCCCCAGCCCCAACCTTGGCCCCAGCCCAGCCCCAGTTCAAGCCCTGCCCCAGCCCTGCCCCTGCCCCGGCCCCAGCCCCAGCCCCAGACTCGGCCCCAGCCCAGCCCCAGGCCTAGCCCAGTGCCAGCCATGTCCCCAACCCCGGCCCCTGCCCCAGCCCCAGCCCTAGACCAGCCCTGCCCTCAGCCCGAGCCCAAACCCCATCCCTGGCCCCAGTCCATCCCTAGCCCAGCCCTGTCCCAGCCCCAGCCCCACCCTTGCCACCAGCCCAGCCACAGACCCAAACTTGGCCCCAGCCCAGCCCGAGTTCCAGCCCAGCCCCAGCCCTGCCCCTGCCCCGGCCCCAGCCCCGGCCCTAGACTCGGCCCCAGCCCAGCCCCAGTTCAAGCCCTGTCCCAGTCCCCGCCCCAGACCCAGCCACAGCCCCAGCCCTGTGCCAGCCCTACCCCAGCCCAGCCCCGGTCCCAGCCCAGCCCAAGCCCTGGCCCAGCCCCAGCCCAAACTGCATCCTTGCCCCCAGCCCAGCCCTAGCCCTGCCCCAGTCCCAGCCCCAGCCCAGCCCCAGCCCTGGACCCAGACCCAGCCCTAACCCAGCTTCATCCCCAGCCAAGGCGCAGCCCTGCCCCAGCCCCAGCCCCACCCCCGGACCCATCCCCGGCCCCTGCCCCAGCCCGAGCCCTAGCCCAGCCCTGCCCTCAGCCCCAGCCCCAGTCCCAGTCCCAGCCCCAGCCCCAGCCCAGCCCCTGCCCTGGACCCAGCCCCAGCCCCAGCCTGGCCCCAGTCCTGCCCCAGCCCCGGCCCCAGCCCCACCTTGGACCCAGCCCCAGCCCCAGCCCCAGCCCAGCCCCAGCCACCGCCCAGCCACAGCCCTGCCCCAGCCCAGCCACAGCCCCACCCTGGACCCAGCCCCAGCCCCAGCCTTGCCCCAGCCCTGCCCCAGCCTAGCCCCAGCCCCAGCCCCAGCCCTGCCCTGGACCCAGCCCCAGCCACCGCCCAGCCCCAGCCGCAGCCCCAGGCCTGACCTCAGCCCTGCCCCAGCCCTGGCTCCTGCCCCAGCCCTGGCTCCTGCCCCAGCCCCATCCGTTCCCCTAGCCCAGCCCAGCCCCAGCCCCAGCCCCAGCTCCAGCCACAGCCCAGTCCCAGCCCTGCCTCAGCCCAAGCCCCAACCCCAGCCCCAGCCCCAGTCCCATCCGTTCCCCTAGCCCAGCCCAGCCGCAGCCCCAGCCCCAGCCCAGCCCCAGCCCTGTCCCAGTCCCTGACCCAGTCCCAGTCCCAGCCCCAGCCCCACTCCCGGCCCCAGCCCCGGCCCCAGCCAAGCCCCACCCCCGGCCCCAGCCCCGGCCGCAGCCCAGCCCTAGCCCAGCCCTGCCCCAGCCCCAGCCCTGCCCTAGCCCCAGCCCTGCACCGAACCCAGCCCCAGCCCGACCCCAGCCCTGCCCCGGCCCAGCCCTGCCCCAGCCCAGCCCCAGCCCCAGCCCAGCCCCTGCCCTGGACCCAGCCCCAGCCCAGCCCTAGCCCCAGCCTCAGCCCTGCCCCAGCCCAGCCCCAGCCACAGCCCAGCCCCAGCCCTGCCCTGGACCCAGCCCCAGCCCCACCCCAGCCTCATCCCCAGCCCAGTCCCAGCCCTGCCCCAGCCCAAGCACCAGCCCCAGCCCCATCCCCATCCCCATCCGTTCCCCTAGCCCAGCCCAGCCCCAGCCCCAGCCCCAGCCCAGCCCCAGCCCTTTACCCAGCCCTAGCCCCAGGTCTCTCCCAGTCCCCGACCCAGTCCCAGCCCCAGCCCCACCCCCGGCCCCAGCCCCGGCCCCAGCCCAGCCCTAGCCCAGCCCTGCCCCAGCCCCAGCCCTGCCCTAGCCCCAGTCCTGCACCGAACCCAGCCCCAGCCCCAGCCCAGCCCCTGCCCTGGACCCAGCACCAGCCCAGCCGTAGACCCAGCCCCAGCTCTGCCCCAGACCAGCCCCAGCCACATCCCAGCCCCAGCCCTGGATCCAGCCCCAGTCACAGCCCCGGCCCCAGCCCAGCCCTAGCCCAGCCCCAGCCCCACCCTCAGCCCCAGCCCAGCTCCAGCCACAGCCCAGCCACAGCCCTGGACCCAGCCCCAACCCAGCCCCAGGCCCAGCCCCAGCCCCAGCCCCAGCCACAGCCCCAGGCCTGACCTCAGCCCTGCCCCAGCCCTGGCTCCTGCCCCAGCCCCATCCGTTCTCCTAGCCCAGCCCAGCCCCAGCCCCAGCCCCAGCTCCAGCCACAGCCCAGTCCCAGCCCTGCCCCAGCCCAAGCCCCAACCCCAGCCCCAGCCCCAGCCCCAGCCCCATCCATTCCCCTAGCCCAGCCCAGCCCCAGCCCCAGCCCCAGCCCCAGCCCAGCCCCAGCCCTGTCCCAGTCCCTGACCCAGTCCCAGTCCCAGCCCCAGCCCCAGCCCCACTCCCGGCCCCAGCCCCGGCCCCAGCCAAGCCCCACCCCCGGCCCCAGCCCCGGCCGCAGCCCAGCCCTAGCCCAGCCCTGCCCCAGCCCCAGCCCTGCCCTAGCCCCAGCCCTGCACCGAACCCAGCCCCAGCCCGACCCCAGCCCTGCCCCGGCCCAGCCCTGCCCCAGCCCAGCCCCAGCCCCAGCCCAGCCCCTGCCCTGGACCCAGCCCCAGCCCAGCCCTAGCCCCAGCCCCAGCCCTGCCCCAGCCCAGCCCCAGCCCCAGCCCAGCCCCAGCCCTGGAGCCAACCCCAGTCGCAGCCCCGGCGCCAGCCCAGCCCTAGCACAGCCCCCCGCCCCACCCACAGCCCCAGCCCAGCTCCAGCCACAGCCCAGCCACAGCCCTGGACCCAGCCCCAACTCAGACCCAGACCCAGACCCAGCCCCAGCCCCAGCCCTGCCCCAGCCGCAGCCCCAGGCCTGACCTCAGCCCTGACCCAGCCCTGGCTCCAGCCCCAGCCCTGCCCATGCCTTGGTTCCAGCCCCAGCCCCAGCCCTGCACCAACCCAGCCCCAGCCCAAGGCCCAGCCTCAAGCCTAGTCCTGCCCCAGCCCTGGCCCCAATCCAGCCCCAGCCCTACCCCTACCTCAGCCCTAGCCCCAGCCCTGTCCGCAGCCCCAGCCCCAGCCCCAGCCCCACCCTCGCCACCAGCCCAGCCCCAGCCCCAACCTTGGCCCAAGCCCAGCCCCAGTTCCAGCCCTGCCCCAGCCCTGCCCCTGCCCCGGCCCCAGCCGCGGCCCCAGACTCGGCCCCAGCCCAGCCCCAGTCCTAGCCCTGCCCCAGTCCCCGCCCCAGACTCAGCCACAGCCCCAGCCCTGTGCCAGCCCTATCCCAGCCCAGCCCGGTCCCAACCCAGCCCAAGCCCTGGCCCAGCCCCAGCCCCACCCCAGCCTCATCCCCAGCCCAGCCCTTGCCCGGCCCCCAGCCTGGCCCCAGCCCCAGGCCCAGCCCCAGCCCCAGCCCTGCCCCAGTCCCTGCCCCATCCCAGTCCTGGTCCCAGCCACAGCCACAGCCCATTCCCAGGCCCAGCCCCAGCCTAGCCCCAGCCCTGCCCCAGCCCCAGCCCCTGGCCGGACCTCAGCCCTGCCCCAGCCCCAGCCCCCTGGCCGGACATCAGCCCCTGCCCCAGCCCTGGCTCCTGCCCCAGCCCTGGCTCCAGCCCCAGCCCCAGCCCTGCCCAAGCCTTGGTTCCAGCACCTGCCCCAGCCCCAGCCCCTGGCCGGACCTCAGCCCTGTCCCAGCCCCAGCCCCTGGCCGGACCTCAGCCCTGCCCCAGCCCTGCCTCCTGCCTCAGCCCTGGCTCCAGCCCCAGCCCCAGCCCTGCCCAAGCCTTGGTTCCAGCCCTAGCCCCAGCCCTGTCCGCAGTCCCAGCCCCAGCCCCAGCCCCACCCTCGCCACCAGCCCAGCCCCAGCCCCAACCTTGGCCCCAGCCCAGCCCCAGTTCCAGCCCTGCCCCAGCCCTGCCCCTGCCCCGGCCCCAGTCCGCGCCCCAGCCCCAGCCCCTGCCCCACCCCTGTGCCAGCCCGGCCCCAGCCCAGCCCCGGCCCCAGCCCAGCCCTAGCCCAGCCCCAGCCCCAACCTCAGCCCCAGCCCAGCTCCAGCCACAGCCCAGCCACAGCCCTGGACCCAGCCCCAGCCCAGCCCCAGCCCCAGCCCTACCCTCAGCCCAGCCCCAGACCCAGCCTGGCCCCAGCCCTGCCCCAGCCGAGCCCCAGCCACAGCCCAGCCCCAGCCCTAGACCCAGCCCCAGTTGCAGCCCCGGCCCCAGCCCAGCTCTAGCCCAGCCCCAGCCCCACCCTCAGCCCCAGCCCAGCTCCAGCCACAGCCCAGCCACAGCCCTGGACCCAGCCCCAGCCCAGCCCCAGCCCCAGCCCCAGCCCAGCCCCAGCCCTACCCTCAGCCCAGCCCCAGCCCCAGCCCGGACCCAGTCCTGCCCCAGACCTGGACACAGCCCCACCCTGGACCCAGCCCCAGCCCCACCCCAGCCTCATCCCCAGCCCAGGCCCAGCCCTGCCCCAGCCCAGCCCAGCCCCAGCCCTGCCCCAGCCCAGCCCCAGCCCCAGCCCTGACCCCAGCCCAGGCCCAGCCCCAGCCCTGGACCCAGCCCCAGCCAAAGCCCCGGTCCCAGCCCAGCCCCAGCCCCTGTCCAGGCCCTGCCCTGGACCCAGTCCCAGCCCCAGCCTTGCCCCCAGCCCCAGCCCCAGCCCCACCCTGGACCCAGCCCCAGCTTCAGCCCTGCCCCAGCCCAAACACCAGCCCCAGCCCCAACCTTGGCCCCAGCCCAGCCCCAGTTCAAGCCCTGCCCCAGCCCTGCCCCTGCCCCGGCCCCAGCCCCAGCCCCAGACTCGGCCCCAGCCCAGCCCCAGGCCTAGCCCAGTGCCAGCCATGTCCCCAACCCCGGCCCCTGCCCCAGCCCCAGCCCTAGACCAGCCCTGCCCTCAGCCCGAGCCCAAACCCCATCCCTGGCCCCAGTCCATCCCTAGCCCAGCCCTGTCCCAGCCCCAGCCCCACCCTTGCCACCAGCCCAGCCACAGACCCAAACTTGGCCCCAGCCCAGCCCGAGTTCCAGCCCAGCCCCAGCCCTGCCCCTGCCCCGGCCCCAGCCCCGGCCCTAGACTCGGCCCCAGCCCAGCCCCAGTTCAAGCCCTGTCCCAGTCCCCGCCCCAGACCCAGCCACAGCCCCAGCCCTGTGCCAGCCCTACCCCAGCCCAGCCCCGGTCCCAGCCCAGCCCAAGCCCTGGCCCAGCCCCAGCCCAAACTGCATCCTTGCCCCCAGCCCAGCCCTAGCCCTGCCCCAGTCCCAGCCCCAGCCCAGCCCCAGCCCTGGACCCAGACCCAGCCCTAACCCAGCTTCATCCCCAGCCAAGGCGCAGCCCTGCCCCAGCCCCAGCCCCACCCCCGGACCCATCCCCGGCCCCTGCCCCAGCCCGAGCCCTAGCCCAGCCCTGCCCTCAGCCCCAGCCCCAGTCCCAGTCCCAGCCCCAGCCCCAGCCCAGCCCCTGCCCTGGACCCAGCCCCAGCCCCAGCCTGGCCCCAGTCCTGCCCCAGCCCCGGCCCCAGCCCCACCTTGGACCCAGCCCCAGCCCCAGCCCAGCCCCAGCCACCGCCCAGCCACAGCCCTGCCCCAGCCCAGCCACAGCCCCACCCTGGACCCAGCCCCAGCCCCAGCCTTGCCCCAGCCCTGCCCCAGCCTAGCCCCAGCCCCAGCCCCAGCCCTGCCCTGGACCCAGCCCCAGCCACCGCCCAGCCCCAGCCGCAGCCCCAGGCCTGACCTCAGCCCTGCCCCAGCCCTGGCTCCTGCCCCAGCCCTGGCTCCTGCCCCAGCCCCATCCGTTCCCCTAGCCCAGCCCAGCCCCAGCCCCAGCCCCAGCTCCAGCCACAGCCCAGTCCCAGCCCTGCCTCAGCCCAAGCCCCAACCCCAGCCCCAGCCCCAGTCCCATCCGTTCCCCTAGCCCAGCCCAGCCGCAGCCCCAGCCCCAGCCCAGCCCCAGCCCTGTCCCAGTCCCTGACCCAGTCCCAGTCCCAGCCCCAGCCCCACTCCCGGCCCCAGCCCCGGCCCCAGCCAAGCCCCACCCCCGGCCCCAGCCCCGGCCGCAGCCCAGCCCTAGCCCAGCCCTGCCCCAGCCCCAGCCCTGCCCTAGCCCCAGCCCTGCACCGAACCCAGCCCCAGCCCGACCCCAGCCCTGCCCCGGCCCAGCCCTGCCCCAGCCCAGCCCCAGCCCCAGCCCAGCCCCTGCCCTGGACCCAGCCCCAGCCCAGCCCTAGCCCCAGCCTCAGCCCTGCCCCAGCCCAGCCCCAGCCACAGCCCAGCCCCAGCCCTGCCCTGGACCCAGCCCCAGCCCCACCCCAGCCTCATCCCCAGCCCAGTCCCAGCCCTGCCCCAGCCCAAGCACCAGCCCCAGCCCCATCCCCATCCCCATCCGTTCCCCTAGCCCAGCCCAGCCCCAGCCCCAGCCCCAGCCCAGCCCCAGCCCTTTACCCAGCCCTAGCCCCAGGTCTCTCCCAGTCCCCGACCCAGTCCCAGCCCCAGCCCCACCCCCGGCCCCAGCCCCGGCCCCAGCCCAGCCCTAGCCCAGCCCTGCCCCAGCCCCAGCCCTGCCCTAGCCCCAGTCCTGCACCGAACCCAGCCCCAGCCCCAGCCCAGCCCCTGCCCTGGACCCAGCACCAGCCCAGCCGTAGACCCAGCCCCAGCTCTGCCCCAGACCAGCCCCAGCCACATCCCAGCCCCAGCCCTGGATCCAGCCCCAGTCACAGCCCCGGCCCCAGCCCAGCCCTAGCCCAGCCCCAGCCCCACCCTCAGCCCCAGCCCAGCTCCAGCCACAGCCCAGCCACAGCCCTGGACCCAGCCCCAACCCAGCCCCAGGCCCAGCCCCAGCCCCAGCCCCAGCCACAGCCCCAGGCCTGACCTCAGCCCTGCCCCAGCCCTGGCTCCTGCCCCAGCCCCATCCGTTCTCCTAGCCCAGCCCAGCCCCAGCCCCCGCCCTGCCCCAGCCCCAGCTCTGCACTGAACCCAGCCCCAGCCCGGCCCAGCCCTGCCCCAGCTCTGGCCCCAGCCCGGTACCCAGCCCCGGCCCCTGCCCCAGCCCCAGCCCTATCCCAGCCCTGCCCTCAGCCCCAGCCCCAGCCCCACCCTCCGCCCCAGCCCAGCCCCTGCCCCAGCCCTGCCCCGGCCCAGCCCCAGCCCCAGCCCAGCCCCTGCCCTGGACCCTAGGCCCAGCCCTGCCCTAGCCCAGCCCCAGCCCCAGCCCCAGCCCTTCCCTCAGCCCAGCCCCAGCCCCAGCCCGGCCCCACTCCTGCCCCAGCCCCGGACCCAGCCCCACCCTGGACCCAGCCCCATCCGTTCCCCCAGCCCGGCCCAGCCCCAGCCCCATCCCTGCCCCCAGCCCAGCCCCGGTCCCAACCGAGCCCAAGCCCTGGTCCAGCCCCAGCCCCAGCCCCAGCCCCATCCTTGCCCCCAGCCCAGCCCTTGCCCGGCCCCAGCCTGGCCCCAGCCCCAGCCCCAGACCTGCCCCAGCCCCAGCCCCAGCCCCAGCCCTGCCCCAGTCCCTGCCCCAGCCCAGTCCTGGTCCCAGTCCAGCCCCAGCCCTGGACCCAGCCCCAGCCCACCCCAGCCTCATCCCCATCCCAGGCCCAGCCCTGCCCTAGCCCCAGCCCCAGCCCCAGCTCCAGCCACAGCCCAGTCCCAGCCCTGCCCCAGCCCAAGCCCCAACCCCAGCCCCAGCCCCAGCCCCAGCCCCAGCCCCATCCGTTCCCCTAGCCCAGCCCAGCCCCAGCCCCAGCCCCAGCCCAGCCCCAGCCCTGTCCCAGTCCCTGACCCAGTCCCAGTCCCAGCCCCAGCCCCAGCCCCAGCCCCACTCCCAGCCCCAGCCCCGGCCCCAGCCAAGCCCCACCCCCGGCCCCAGCCCCGGCCGCAGCCCAGCCCTAGCCCAGCCCTGCCCCAGCCCCAGCCCTGCCCTAGCCCCAGCCCTGCACCGAACCCAGCCCCAGCCCGACCCCAGCCCTGCCCCGGCCCAGCCCTGCCCCAGCCCAGCCCCAGCCCCAGCCCAGCCCCTGCCCTGGACCCAGCCCCAGCCCAGCCCTAGCCCCAGCCCCAGCCCTGCCCCAGCCCAGCCCCAGCCACAGCCCAGCCCCAGCCCTGGAGCCAACCCCAGTCGCAGCCCCGGCGCCAGCCCAGCCCTAGCCCAGCCCCCGCCCCACCCACAGCCCCAGCCCAGCTCCAGCCACAGCCCAGCCACAGCCCTGGACCCAGCCCCAACCCAGACCCAGACCCAGACCTCAGCCCTGACCCAGCCCTGCCCCAGCCGCAGCCCCAGGCCTGACCTCAGCCCTGACCCAGCCCTGGCTCCAGCCCCAGCCCCAGCCCTGCCCATGCCTTGGTTCCAGCCCCAGCCCCAGCCCTGCACCAACCCAGCCCCAGCCCAAGGCCCAGCCTCAAGCCTAGTCCTGCCCCAGCCCTGGCCCCAATCCAGCCCCAGCCCTACCCCTACCTCAGCCCTAGCCCCAGCCCTGTCCGCAGCCCCAGCCCCAGCCCCAGCCCCACCCTCGCCACCAGCCCAGCCCCAGCCCCAACCTTGGCCCAAGCCCAGCCCCAGTTCCAGCCCTGCCCCAGCCCTGCCCCTGCCCCGGCCCCAGCCGCGGCCCCAGACTCGGCCCCAGCCCAGCCCCAGTCCTAGCCCTGCCCCAGTCCCCGCCCCAGACTCAGCCACAGCCCCAGCCCTGTGCCAGCCCTATCCCAGCCCAGCCC
The DNA here is from genome assembly GCF_026170545.1 of Melanerpes formicivorus. Taxonomy (NCBI): domain Eukaryota; kingdom Metazoa; phylum Chordata; class Aves; order Piciformes; family Picidae; genus Melanerpes; species Melanerpes formicivorus. The sequence goes on from NW_027142883.1 coordinate 10,957, forward strand.
CGGTCCCAACCCAGCCCAAGCCCTGGCCCAGCCCCCGCCCCAGCCCCATCCTTGCCCCAGCCCAGCCCTTGCCCGGCCCCAGCCTGGCCCCAGCCCCAGGCCCAGCCCCAGCCCCAGCCCTGCCCCAGTCCCTGCCCCATCCCAGTCCTGGTCCCAGCCCAGCCCCAGCCCAGCCCCTGCCCTGGACCCAGCCCCAGCCCCACCCCAGCCTCATCCCCAGCCCAGGCCCAGACCTGCCCCAGCCCCAGCCCCACCCGCGGCCCCAGCCCCGGCCCCAGCCCAGCCCTAGCCCAGCCCTGCCCCAGCCCCCGCCCTGCCCCAGCCCCAGCTCTGCACCGAACCCAGCCCCAGCCCGGCCCAGCCCTGCCCCAGCTCTGGCCCCAGCCCGGTACCCAGCCCCGGCCCCTGCCCCAGCCCCAGCCCTATCCCAGCCCTGCCCTCAGCCCCAGCCCCAGCCCCAGCCCCACCCTCCGCCCCAGCCCAGCCCCAGCCCCAGCCCAGCCCCTGCCCTGGACCCAGGCCCAGCCCTGCCCTAGCCCAGCCCCAGCCCCAGCCCCAGCCCTTCCCTCAGCCCAGCCCCAGCCCCAGCCCGGCCCCACTCCTGCCCTAGCCCCGGACCCAGCCCCACCCTGGACCCAGCCCCATCCGTTCCCCCAGCCCGGCCCAGCCCCAGCCCCATCCCTGCCCCCAGCCCAGCCCCGGTCCCAACCGAGCCCAAGCCCTGGTCCAGCCCCAGCCCCAGCCCCAGCCCCATCCTTGCCACCAGCCCAGCCCTTGCCCGGCCCCAGCCTGGCCCCAGCCCCAGCCCCAGACCTGCCCCAGCCCCAGCCCCAGCCCCAGCCCTGCCCCAGTCCCTGCCCCAGCCCAGTCCTGGTCCCAGTCCAGCCCCAGCCCTGGACCCAGCCCCAGCCCACCCCAGCCTCATCCCCATCCCAGGCCCAGCCCTGCCCTAGCCCCAGCCCCACCCCCGGCCCCAGCCTCTGCCCCAGCCCAGCCCTAGCCCAGCCCCAGCCCCAGCCCAACCCCAGGCCCAGCCCTGGCCCAGCCCAACTCCAGCCCCAGCCCACCCCCCAGCCCCAGCCCTGCCCCAGCCCAACCCCAGTGTGGCTGGTTGACGTTGCCCCCTTAAGAAAGGGAATATGGTGGACGGAAGTTGGTAAACGGAAGGAATAATCTAAACTAATTTCATTGGAAGAGTGGGAGGAAGCACCTTCTGAACTGGAACAGCAGGAGGGCATACTGGGTTTTTCCAGCACTTTATTTTCAGTCTTGCTTCCGCCTCTTCTTCGTGCAGCAGCTCTGTTTTGTGCTGGGCTTTCTGCCAAGGCCTCAGCCTTGAAAACCAGATAAAGGCCTGTATTAACTCCCTTCCAATTAACACGAACTGCTTCTAACCTTTTTTCCTCTCTTTTCTTTCTCTTTCTATCCCATTCTGGGGAAAGGAGGGGAAGAGAGGGGAGAGCGGAGGTGGGGAACCCCTCTCTGTCCGAGGGGGGTCACTCTCATTTCTGTGTTACTCTGTTGTATATCTTTGTATATATTGTAGATATTGTAAATTTGTAAATATTCCCCTGCATACCCTACATTGCTTTGTAAATATAGCTCCACTGCCTCGCTAATTCAGCTTGTGAGTTTTTTTTTCCTTTCCCTTCAATTTTTCTTTCCCTTTACTTTACAAGGGGGAAGGGAGGAGGCTTCTTGGCCTTACCCTTCCACCCACCACACTGGGGCTGGGCTGGGGCTGGGCTGGGGCTGTGGCTGTGGCTGGGCTGGGGCTGAGTCCAGGGCAGGGGCTGGGCTGGGGCTGGGGCTGGGCCGGGGCAGCCCTGGGGCAGGGGCTGGGCTGGGGCTGAGGGTGGGGCTGGGGCTGGGGCTCGGGCTCAGGGCAGGGCTGGGCTAGGGCTGGGGCTGGGGCAGGGCTGGACCTGGGCTGGGGATGAGGCTGGAGTGGGGCTGGGGCTGGGTCCAGGGCAGGGGCTGGCCTGGGGATGGGGCTGGGCTGGGGATGGGCCTAGCCTGGGGCAGGGCTGGGGCTGGGCTGGGGCTGGGGCTGGGGCTGGGGGTTGGGCTGGGGCTGGGGCTGGGGCCGGGCTGGGGCTGGGGCTGGGTCCAGGGCTGGGGCTGGGCTGTGTCTGGAGCTGGGCTGGGGCTGAGGGTGGGGCTGGGGCTGGGCTGGGGCCGGGGCTGTGGCTGGGACTGGGTCCAGGGCTGGGGTTGGGCTGGGGCTGGGGCTGGGCTGGGGCTGGGTCCTGAGCAGGGGCTGGGTCCAGGGCAGGGGCTGGGCTGGGGGCTGGGGCTGGGGGCTGGGCTGGGGCAGGGCAGGGGCTGGGCTAGGGCTGGGCTGGGTCTGGGGATGGGGGCCGTGACTGGGGCTTGGCTGGGGCCAGGGCTGGGGCAGGGGACTGGGAGAGGGCTGGGGCTGGTGCTGGGCGGTGGCTGGGGCTGGGCTGGGGCAGGGCTGGGACTGGGGCTGGGCTGGGGGCAGAGGTGGGGATGGGGCTGGGCTGGGCTGGGGGAACGGATGGGGCTGGGGCTGGGGCTGGGGCTGGGGCTTGGGCTGGGGCAGGGCTGGGGCAGGGCTGGAACTGGGGCTGGGCTGGGGCCAAGGTTGGGTCTGGGGCTGGGCTGGTGGCGAGGGTGGGGCTGGGGCTGGGGCTTGGGCTGCGGACAGGGCTGGGGCTAGGGCTGAGGTAGGGGTAGGGCTGGGGCTGGATTGGGGCCAGGGCTGTGGCAGGACTAGGCTTGAGGCTGGGCCTTGGGCTGGGGCTGGGTTGGCGCAGGGCTGGGGCTGGGGCTGGAACCAAGGCATGGGCAGGGCTGGGGCTGGGGCTGGGGCAGGAGCCAGGGCTGGGGAAGGAGCCAGGGCTGGGGCAGGGCCGGGGCTAGGCTGGGTCTGGGGCTGGGCTGAGGGCAGGGCTGGGGCTGGGGGCTGGGATGGGGCAGGACTGGGTCTGGGGCTGGGCTGAGGGCAGGGCTGGGGCAAGGGTCTGGGATGGGGCAGGACTGGGGCTGGGGCTGGGGCTGGGGCTTGGGCTGGGGTAGGGCTGGGCCTGGGCTGGGGATGAGGCTGGGCTGGGGATGGGGCTGGGTCCAGGACTGGTGCTGGTCTGGGGATGGGGCTGGGGCTGGGCTGGGGCTGGGTCCAGGGCAGGGGCTGGTTCCAGGGCAGGGGCTGGGCTGGGGCTGGGGCTGGGCTGGGGCCGGGGATGGGGCCGTGAGTGGGGCTTGGCTGGGGCCGGGGCTGGGGCCGGGGATGGGGCTGGGGCTGGGGCTGGGGCAGGGACTGGGAGAGGGCTGGGACTGGGGCTGGGGTGGGGCAGAGCTGGGGATGGGCGGTGGCTGGGGCTGGGGCTAGGCTGGGGCTGGGCTGGGGCTGGGGCTGGGGCAGGGCTGGGGGCAGGGCTGGGGCTGGGTCGTGGCTGGGGCTGGGCTGGGGCTGGGCGGGGGCTGGGGCTTGGCTGGGGCAGGGGCTGGGGCAGGGGATGGAGCTGTGTCTGTGTCTGGGTCTGGGGACTGGGCTGGGGCCAGGCTGGGGCTGGGGCCGGGCTGAGGGCAGGGCTGGGGCTGGAGGCTGAGATGGGGCAGGACTGGGACTGGGGCAGGGGCACGGGCTGAGGCTGGGGACAGGGCTAGGGCTGGAACTAGGGCAGGGCTGGAGCCAGGCTGGGGCTGGGTTTGGCTCAGGGCTGGGGCTTGGTCCAGGGCTGGGGCTGGGCTGAGGGCACGGCTGGGCTAGGCCTGGGGCTGGGGCAGGGCTGGGCTAGGGCTGGGCTGGGGCCGGGGATGGGGCCAGGCTGTGGCTGGGGTTGGGCTGGGGCAGGGCTGTGACTGGGGTAGGGCTGGGGCTGGGGCTGGGGCCGGGCTGAGGCTGGGGCTGGGTCCAGGGCTGGGGCTGGGCTGTGTCTGCAGCTGAGCTGGGGCTGAGGGTGGGGCTGGGGCTGTGCTGGGGCCTGTGACCGGGGCCGGGACTGGGCTGGGGATGAGCTGGGGCTGGGGCAGAGCTGGGGTTGGGCTGGTGGCAAGGCTGGGGTGTGGGCTGGGGCTGGGGTGTGGCCTGGGGCTGGGCTAGGGCTGGGGTGGGGGCTGGGCTGGGGCCAGGTCTCGGGGCATGGCTGGGGCTGGCATGGGGACAGGGCTGGGGCCAGGGCTGGGCTGGGGGCTGGGCCTAGGCTGGGGCATGGCTGGGGTCGAGGCTGGAACCAAGGCTCAGGAGGATTTGGGGCTGTGCTAGGGGCAGGGCTGGGCTGGGGCTGAGCTGGGGCTGGGGCTGGGGGCTGTGGCTGAGGGCTGGGTCTTGGCTGGGGCTGATGGATGGGGCTGGGGCAGGGCTGGGGTAGGGCTTGGGCCGGGGCTGGGGCTGGGGTAGGGGCAGGTCTGGGGCATGGCTGGGACTGGGGCTATGGCTGAGGCTGGGGCCGGGGCTGGGGGCAGAGATGGGGCAGGGTTGGGGCTGGGGCTGGAACCAAGGCTTGGGCAGGGCTGGGGCTGGGCTCGGGCCAGGGCTGGGGCTGGGCTGGGGCTGGGGCAAGGGTGGGCTGGTGCCTGGGCAGGGCTGGGGCAGGGCTGGGGCTGGGCTAGGGCTGAGCTGGGGGCAGGGTTGGGCTGGGGCTTGGGCAGGAAATGGGCTGGGTCTAGGGCTGGGGCTGTGCTGGTGCTGTGCTGGGAGTGGGCTGGGGACTAGGGCAGGGGCAGGGCTGGGGCAGGGGCTGGGCTGGGGACGAGGGTGGGGCTGGAGCAGGGCTAGGACTGGGCTGGGGATGGGGTCTGGAGCTGGGGCAGGGGGCACGGCTGGGGCTGGGGCTGTGGCCAGGGCTGGAGTAGGGCTGGGGCTGGGGCTGAGGGCAGGGATGGGGTAGGGCTGGGGCTGGGCTGGGGCCGGGGCTGGGGCTAGGCTGGGGCTGGGGCAGGGCTGGGGCTGGGCTGGGGCTAGGGCCGGGGCTGGAACCAAGGCTTGGGCAGGGCTGGGGCTGGGCTCGGGCCGGGGCTGGGGCTGGGCTTGGGCTGGGGGCTGGTTCCGGGGATGGGGCAGGGCTGGGGCTAGGAATGGGGCTTGGGCAGGACTGGGGCAGGGCTGGTGGCAGGGCTGGGGCAGGGCTGGGGCTGGGGACTGGGGCCGGCGCAGGGGGCACGGCTGGGGCTGGGCTGGGGCTGGGCTGGGGCTGGAGGCTGGGGCCAGGGCTTGAGCTGGGGCTGGGGGCAGGGCTGGAGCCTGGGCTGGGGCCCAGACCGGGGCTGGGCAGGGTCTGAGCTGATGCTGGGGTTTGGCTGGGGCTGGGCTGGGGGCTGGGCTGGGGCTGGGGCAGGGCTGGGGATGGGGTTGGGGCTGGGCTGGAGCCGGGGCTGTGGCTGGGGCTGGGCTGTGTCTAGGGCTGGGGCTGTGATGGTGCTGTGCTGGGGGTGGGCTGGGGACTAGGGCTGGGGCATGGCTGACGCAGGGCTGGGGCTGGAGCTGGGAGCTGGGGCAGGGCTGGAGCTGGGCTGGGGCCAGGGCTGGGGCTGGAGGCTGGGGCCGGGGCTGGGCTGGGGCTGGGCTGGAGCTAGGGCCGGGGCTGGAACTGGGGCTGGGGCAGGGGTTGGGGCCGGGGCTGGGCTGGGGCTTGTACTGGGCTGGGGCAGGGCTGGGGCTGGGATTGAGCCGGAGCTCGGGTCAGGGCTGGGGCAGGGCTGGGGCAGGGGCTGGAGCCGAGCTGGGCTGGGGCTGGGCTGGGGCTAGGGCCGGGGCTGGGGCTGGGGAAGCGGTTGGGGCAGGGCTGGAGCCGGGGCTGGGGCTGGGGCTGGGCTTGGTCTAGGGCTGGGGCTGTGCTGGTGCTGTGCTGGGTGTGGGCTGGGGACTAGGGCTGGGGCAGGGCTTGGGCAGGGCTTGGGGCCGGGGCTGGGCTGCGGATGAGCTGGGGTTGGGCTGGGCTGGGGCCGGGGCTGGGGCAGGGCTGGGGTTGGGCTGGGGCTGGGGTGGGGCTGGGGTGGGGGCTGGAGCAGGGCTAGGGCTGGGCTGCGGCTGGGCTGGGGGCTGGAGCAGGGCTAGGACTGGGCTGGGGGCTGGGCTAGGGCCGGGTTTGGGGCCGAGGCTGGGGCAGGGCTGGGGTTGGGCTTGATCCGGGGCTGGGCTACGGCTGGGCTGGGTCTAGGGCTGGGGCTGTGCTGGTGCTGTGCTGGGAGTGGGCTGGGGACTAGGGCTGGGGCAGTGCTGGGGCAGGGCTGGGGGCTGGGCTGTGACTGGGGCACGGCTGGGCTGGAGGCTGGACTGGGGCTGGGGCAGGACTGGGGCAGGGCTGGGGCTGGGCTGGGGGCTGGAGCCGGGGCTGGGGCTGAGCTGGGGCTGGGCTGCGGCCGGGGCTGAGGCAGGGCTGGGGCTGGGCTGGGGGCTGGAGCCGGGGCGGGGGGCTGGCGCTGGGTGGGGCTGAGCTGGGGCTGGGCTGGGGCCAGGAGGCTGGGCTGGAGCACGGATTGGGCAGGGATGGGGCAGGGCAGGGATGGGGCAGGGACCAGGGCTGGGGCTGCAGCCGGGGCTGGGGCAGGGCTGGGGACTGCGCTGGAACTGGGGCTGGGGCCGGGGCTGGGGCAGGGCTGGAGCTGGGCTGGGGCTGGGACTGGGGCCGGGGCTGGGGCAGGGATGTGGTTGAGCTGGGGCCGGGGTTGGGGCAGGACTGGGCTGGGGCTGGAGCTGGGGTTCGGGCAGGGGCTGGTGCTGGCCTAGGGGCAGGGCTGGTCTGGGTCCGGGGCTGGGGCAGGGCTGGGGGCAGGGCTGGGTCCGGGGCTGGGGGCAGGGCTGGGGGCTGGGCTGTGGCTGGGCAGGGTGCTGGAGCCAGGACTGGGGCTGGGACTGGGGCTGCGGCAGGGCTGGGGGCTGTGCTGCGGCCTGTGGCCGGGGCCGGGACTGGGCTGGGGATGAGCTGGAGCTGGGGCTGGGGCCGGGGCTGGGGCAGAGCTGGGGTTGGGCTGGTGGCAAGGCTGGGGTGTGGGCTGGGGCTGGGGTGTGGCCTGGGGCTGGGCTAGGGCTGGGGTGGGGGGCTGGGCTGGGGCCGGGTCTGGGGGCATGGATGGGGGCTGGCCTGGGGACAGGGCTGGGGGCCAGGGCTGGGCTGGGGGCTGGGCTGAGCTGGGGCATGGCTGGGGTCGAGGCTGGAACCAAGGCTCAGGAGGATTTGGGGCTGTGCTAGGGCAGGGCTGGGCTGGGGCTCAGCTGGGGCTGGGGCTGGGGACAAGGCTGAGGCAGGGCAGGGCAGGGCTGGCGCAGGACTGGGGTTGGGGCTGGGGCTGGGGCTGGGGGCTGGGGCTGAGGGCTGGGTCTTGGCTGGGGCTGATGGATGGGGCTGGGGCAGGGCTGGGGTAGGGCTTGGGCCAGGGCTGGGGCTGGGGTAGGGGCAGGTCTGGGGCATGGCTGGGGCTGGGGCTGTGGCTGAGGCTGGGGCCGGGGCTGGGCTGGGGCAGGGCTGGAGCTGGGGCTGGGGCCAGGGCTGGGGCTGGAGGCTGGGGCCGGGGCTGGAACTGGGGGCTGGGGCAGGGGTTGTGGGGCCGGGGCTGGGCTGTGGCTTGTACTGGGCTGGGGCTGGGCTAGGGCTGAGTTTGGGTCAGGGCTGGGGCAGGGCTGGGGCCGGGGCTGGGCAGGGCTGGGGCTGGAGCGGGGGCTGGGGCAGGGCTGGAGCTGTTCTGGGGCTGGGGCTAGGCTGGGGCTGTGCTGGGGGCTGGGTCCAGGATTGGGGCAGGGCTGGGGCCGGGGGCTTGGTCTGAGGCAGGGCTGGGGGCTGGGCTGTGACTGGGGGCACGGCTGTGCTGGAGGCTGGACTGGGGCTGGGGCAGGACTGGGGCAGGGCTGGGGCTGGGCTGGGGGCTGGCTGCGGCCGGGGCTGAGGCAGGGCTGGGGCTGGGCTGGGGGCTGGAGCCGGGGCTGGGGCTGGGGCTGGGTGGGGCTGAGCTGGGGCTGGGCTGGGGCCAGGAGGCTGGGCTGGAGCACGGATTGGGCAGGGATGGGGCAGGACCAGGGCTGGGGCTGCAGCCGGGGCTGGGGCAGGGCTGGAGCTGGGCTGGGGCTGGGACTGGGGCCGGGGCTGGGGCAGGGATGTGGTTGAGCTGGGGCCGGGGTTGGGGCTGGGGTAGGGGCAGGTCTGGGGCATGGCTGGGGCTGGGGCTGTGGCTGAGGCTGGGGCCGGGGCTGGGGGCAGAGATGGGGCAGGGTTGGGGCTGGGGCTGGAACCAAGGCTTGGGCAGGGCTGGGGCTGGGGCAGGGCTGGGGCTGGGCTGGGGCTGGGCAGGTTTGGGGCGGGGGCTGGAACCAAGGCTTGGGCAGGGCTGGGGCTGGAGGCTGGGGCCGAGGCTGGGCTGGGGCTGGGCAGGGCTGGGGCTGGGCTGGGGCTGAGCTGGGGGCAGGGTTGGGCTGGGGCTTGGGCAGGGGATGGGTTGGGTCTAGGGCTGGGGCTGTGCTGGTGCTGTGCTGGGAGTGGGCTGGGGACTAGGGCAGGGGCAGGGCTGGGGCAGGGCTGGGGCTGGGGCTGGGGCCAGGTCTGGGGGCAGGGGTTGGGGCCGGGGCTGGGCTGGGGATGAGCTGGGGCAGGGCTGGGGCTTGGGCTGGGGCCGGGGCTGGGCTGGGGCTGAGCTGGGGGTGGGGGGGTGGGGGCTGGAGCAGGGCTAGGACTGGGCTGGGGATGGGGTCTGGGGCTGGGGCAGGGGGCACGGCTAGGGCTGGGGCTGTGGCCAGGGCTGGAGTAGGGCTGGGGCTGGGGCTGAGGGCAGGGATGGGGCAGGGCTGGGGCAGGGGCCGGAGCTGGGCTGGGGCCAGGGGCTGGGGCTGGGCTGGAGCTAGGGCGGGGCAGGAACTAGGGCTGGTGCAGGGGTTGGGCCGGGGCTGGGCTGTGGCTTGAACTGGGCTGGGGCTGGGCTAGGGCCTGAGTTTGGGGCCGGGGCTGGGGCAGGGCTGGGGCTGGGATTGAGCCGGAGCTCGGGTCAGGGCTGGGGCAGGGCTGGGGCTGGGCTGGGGCTGAGCTGGGGGCAGGGTTGGGCTGGGGCTTGGGCAGGGGATGGGTTGGGTCTAGGGCTGGGGCTGTGCTGGTGCTGTGCTGGGAGTGGGCTGGGGACTAGGGCAGGGGCAGGGCTGGGGCAGGGCTGGGGCTGGGCTGGGGCCAGGTCTGGGGCAGGGGTTGGGGCCGGGGCTGGGCTGGGGATGAGCTGGGGCAGGGCTGGGGCTTGGGCTGGGGCCGGGGCTGGGCTGGGGCTGAGCTGGGGGGTGGGGTGGGGGCTGGAGCAGGGCTAGGACTGGGCTGGGGATGGGGTCTGGGGCTGGGGGCAGGGGGCACGGCTAGGGCTGGGGCTGTGGCCAGGGCTGGAGTAGGGCTGGGGCTGGGGGCTGAGGGCAGGGATGGGGCAGGGCTGGGGCAGGCCGGAGCTGGGCTGGGGCCAGGGCTGGGGCTGGGCTGGAGCTAGGGCCGGGGCAGGAACTAGGGCTGGTGCAGGGGTTGGGGCCGGGGCTGGGCTGTGGCTTGAACTGGGGCTGGGGCTGGGCTAGGGCTGAGTTTGGGGCCGGGGCTGGGGCAGGGCTGGGGCTGGGATTGAGCCGGAGCTCGGTGTCAGGGCTGGGGCAGGGCTGGGGCTGGGCTGGGGCTGGGCTGGGGAAGGGGTTGGTGCAGGGCTGGAGCCGGGGCTGGGGCTGGGGCTGGGCTGGGTCTAGGGCTGAGGCTGTGCTGGTGCTGTGCTGGGTGTGGGCTGGGGACTAGGGCTGGGGCAGGGCTTGGGCAGGGCTTGGAGCCGGGGCTGGGCTGCGGATGAGCTGGGGCTGGCTGGGCTGGGGCCGGGGCTGGTGGGCTGGGCTGGGGCCGGGGCTGGGGCAGGGTGGGGCTGGGCTGGGGCTGGGCTGGGGGCTGGAGCAGGGCTAGGACTGGGCTGGGGGCTGGGCTAGGGCCGGGTTTGGGGCCGAGGCTGGGGCAGGGCTGCGGTTGGGCTTGATCCGGGGCTGGGCTGGGGCTGGGCTGGGTCTAGGGCTGGGGCTGTGCTGGTGCTGTGCTGGGAGTGGGCTGGGGACTAGGGCTGGGGCAGTGCTGGGGCAGGGCTGGGGCAGGGCTGGGGGCTGTGGCCGGGGCCGGGGCTGGGCTGGGGCTGGGCTGGAGCTAGGGCCAGGGCTGGAACCGGGGCTGGGGCTGGTCTGGGGTTGGGCTGGTGGCAGGGCTGGGGTTGGGCTGGGGCTGGGCTGGGGCTGGGGTGGGGGCTGGAGCAGGGCTAGGACTGGGCTGGGGGCTGGGCTAGGGCCGGGTTTGGGGCCGAGGCTGGGGCAGGGCTGCGGTTGGGCTTGATCCGGGGCTGGGCTGGGGCTGGGCTGGGTCTAGGGCTGGGGCTGTGCTGGTGCTGTGCTGGGAGTGGGCTGGGGACTAGGGCTGGGGCAGTGCTGGGGCAGGGCTGGGGCAGGGCTGGGGGCTGTGGCCGGGGCCGGGGCTGGGCTGGGGCTGGGCTGGAGCTAGGGCCAGGGCTGGAACCGGGGCTGGGGCTGGTCTGGGGTTGGGCTGGTGGCAGGGCTGGGGTTGGGCTGGGGCTGGGGTGAGGCCTGGGGCAGGTCTGGGGCTGGGCTTGAGCCGGAGCTCGAGTCAGGGCTGGGGCAGGGGCTGGAGCCGGGGCTGGGGGCAGGGGTGGGGCTGGCCTGGGGGCAGGGCTGGGTCCAGGGCTGGGCTGTGGCTGAGCTGGGGCCGAGGCTTGGGCAGAGTTGGGGCTGGGCTGGGGCCAGGTCTGGGGCTGGAGGCTGGGGCTGGCGCTGGGCTGGGGCTAGGCTGGGTCTAGGGCTGGGGCTGTGCTGGTGCTGTGCTGGGGGTGGGCTGGGGACTAGGGCTGGGGCAGGGCTGGGGCAGGGGCTGGGTCCCGGGCTGGGTCTGGGTCTGGGGTCTGGTCCAGGACTGGGGTAGGACTGTAGAAGCTCCAGGGACGGGGTTGGGGCTAGGCTGGGCTTAGGGCTGGGTCTGGACTGTGGCTGAGCTGGGCTGGGTTGGGGCTGGGTTGGGGCTGGGTTAGGGCTATGCTGGGCGTAGGGCTGGGTCTGGACTGTGGCTGAGCTGGGGCTGGGTTGGGTCTGGGCTGGGGGCAGGGCTGGGCCTTGGGCTGGGCTGGGGCCAAAGCAGGGCTGGGGTAGGGCTTCGGCTGGGGCTGGGGCTGGATTGGAACAGGGCCAGGAGCTGGGCTGAGGCTGGGGCAGGGCTGGGACTGGGCTGGGGGCTGGGGCCGGGGCTAGGTTCTGGGCTGGGGCTGGTGCAGGGCTGGGCTTAGGCAGGGCTGAGGTTGGGCTGAGGACTGGGTCCGAGGCTGGGGCTGGGCTGGGGGTAGGGCAGGGGATGGGGCTGGAGCCTGGGGCTGGGGCTGGGCTGGGGCTGGCCTAGGGAGTAGAGCTGGGGCTGGGCAGGGGCAGGGCTGGGGCTGATCTGGGGGCTGTGGCCGGGGCTGGGGCCGGGGCTGGGGCTGGAACCAAGGCTTGGGCAGGGCTGGGGCTGGGCTGGGGCAGGGCTGGGGCTGGGGGCTGGGATGGGGCAGGACTGGGACTGGGGCAGGGTCACGGGCCGAGGCTGGGGACAGGGCTAGGGCTGGAGCTAGGGCAGGGCTGGGGCCAGGCTGGGGCTGGGTTCGGCTGAGGGGTGGGGCTTGGTCCAGGGCTGGGGCTGGGCTGAGGGCACGGCTGGGCGAGGCCTGGGGCTGGGGCAGGGCTAGGTTAGGGCTGGGCAGAGACCGGGACTGGGTCCGGGCCTGGGGCTGGGCTGAGGGCAGGGCTGGGCTAGGGCTGGGGCTGGGACAGGGCTGGGCAGGGGCTGAGCTGGGTCAGCCCTGGGGGCAGGACTGGGCCCGAGGCTGCGGCTGGGCTGGGGTAGGGCTGGGGCTGGGGCTGGGCTGGGGCTTGGGCTGGGGCAGGGCTGGGCCTGGGCTGTGACCAGGACTGGGCTGGGGCAGGGACTGGGGCAGGGTTGGGGCTGGGGCTGGGGCTGGGGCCGGGCTAGGGCTGGGCTGGGGGCAAGGATGGTGCTGGGGAAGGGGCTGGGGCTGGGCCAGTGCTTGGGCTGGGCTGGGACCGGGGCTGGGGCAGGAGCCAGGGCTGGGGCAGGGCTGTGGCTGGAGCTGGGCTGGGGCTGGGTCCAGGGCTGTGGCAGGGCAGTGGCTGGAGCTGGGCTGGGGCTGAGGGTGGGTCTGGGCTGGGCTAGGGCTGGGCTGGGGCCGGGGCTGCGACTGGGGCTGGATCCAGGGCTGGGGGTGGGCTATGGCTGGGCTGGGGCTGGGCCGGGGCAGGGCTGGGCTGGGGCCGGGCTGGGGCTGGGTTCGGTGCAGAGCTGGAGCTGGGGCAGGGCTGGGCTGGGGCCGGGGATGGGACCGTGAGTCGGGTTTGGCTGGGGCTGGGGCTGTGGCTGGTCTGGGGCAGGGCTGGGCCTGTGCTGGGGATGAGGCTGGGGTGGGGCTGGGGCTGTGTCCAGGGCAGGGGCTTGGCTGGGGCTGGGGCTAGTCTGGGGCAGGGCTGGGGCTGGGGCTGGGTCCAGGGTGGGGCTGGGGCAGGACTGGTGCCGGGCTGGGGCTGGGGCTGGGCTGAGGGCAGGGCTGTGGCAGGGCTGGGGCCGGGCTGGGGCTGGGTCCAGGGCTGTGGCTGGGCTGTGGCTGGAGCTGGGCTGGGGCTGAGGGTGGGGCTGGGGCTGGGCTCGGGCTGGGCTGGGGCTGGGGCTGCGACTGGGGCTGGGTCCAGGGCTGGGGCTGGGCTGGGGCTGGGCTGGGCCTGGGCTGGGGATGAGGCTGGGGTGGGGCTGGGGCTGGGTCCAGGGCAGGGGCTGGGACCAGGGCAGGGGCTGGGCTGGGGCTGGGGCTAGGCTGGGGCTGGGCTGTGGGCAGGGCTGTGGCTGGGCGGTGGCTGGGGCTGGGCTGGGGCTGGGCTGGGGCTGGGACTGGGTCCAGGGCAGGGTCAGGACTGGGGCTGGGGCTAGGCTGGGGCAGGGCTGGGGCAGGGCTGGGGCTGGGTCTAGGCTGGGGCAGGGCTGGGGCAGGGCTGGGCTGGGGCTGGGTCCAGGGTGGGGCTGGAGCTGGGCTGGGGGCAGGGCTGGGGCAGGGCTGGGGCTGGGGCTGGGTCCAGTGTGGGGCTGGGCTGGGGCTGGGACTGGGTCCAGGGCAGGGTCTGGACTGGGGCTGGGGCAGGGCTATGGCTGGGGATGAGGCTGGGGTGGGGCTGGGTCTGGGTCCAGGTCAGGGGCTGGGCTGGGGCTGGGCTGGGGCTGGGGAAGGGCTGGGGCAGGGCTGGGGCTGGGGCTTGGTCCAGGGTGGGGCTGGGGCTGGGCTGGGGGCAGGGCTGGGGCTGGGCAGGGCTGAGGGCAGGGCTGGGGCTGGGGGCTGGGATGGGGCAGGACTGGGACTGGGACAGGGGCACGGGCGAGGCTGGGGACAGGGCTAGGGCTGGAGCTAGGGCAGGGCTGGGGCCAGGCTGGGGCTGGGTTCGGCTGAGGGGTGGGGCTTGGTCCAGGGCTGGGGCTGGGCTAGGGCAGGGCTGTGGCTGGGGCTGGGCTGGGGCTGAGGGTGGGGCTGGGGCTGGGGCTAGGGCTGGGGTGGGGCCGGGGCTGCGACTGGGGCTGGATCCAGGGCTGGGGCTGGGCTGTGGCTGGGGCTGGGGTGGGGCAGGGCTGGGGATGTGGTCGGGGCTGGGCTGGGGCTGGGCTGGGGCAGGGCTGGGGCTGGGGCTGGGTCCAGGGTGGGGCTGGGGCAGGACTGGTGTCGGGCTGAGGCTGGGGCTGGGCTGAGGGCAGGGCTGGGGCTGGGCGGGTGGCTGGGGCAGGGCTGTGGGCAGGGCTGGGGCTGGGCGGTGGCTGGGGCTGGGCTGGGGCTGGGCTGGGGCTGGGCTGGGGCTGGGACTGGGTCCAGGGCAGGGTCAGGACTGGGGCTGGGGCTAGGCTGGGGCAGGGTTGGGGCAGGGCTGGGGCTGGGACTGGGTCCAGGGTGGGGCTGGAGCTGGGCTGGGGGCAGGGCTGGGGCTGGGCGGTGGCTGGGGCTGGGCTGGGGCTGGGCTGGGACTGGGACTGGGTCCAGGGCAGGGTCAGGACTGGGGCTGGGGCTAGGCTGGGGCAGGGCTGGGGCAGGGCTGGGGCTGGGGCTAGGCTGGGGCAGGGCTGGGGCAGGGCTGGGGCTGGGGCTGGGTCCAGTGTGGGGCTGGGCTGGGGCTGGGACTGGGTCCAGGGCAGGGTCTGGACTGGGGCTGGGGCAGGGCTATGGCTGGGGATGAGGCTGGGGTGGGGCTGGGGCTGGGTCCAGGTCAGGGGCTGGGCTGGGGCTGGGGCTAGGCTGGGGAAGGGCTGGGGCAGGGCTGGGGCTGGGGCTGGGTCCAGGGTGGGGCTGGGGCTGGGCTGGGGGCAGGGCTGGGGCGGGGCAGGGCTGAGGGCAGGGCTGGGGCTGGGGGCTGGGATGGGGCAGGACTGGGACTGGGACAGGGGCACGGGCGAGGCTGGGGACAGGGCTAGGGCTGGAGCTAGGGCAGGGCTGGGGCCAGGCTGGGGCTGGGTTCGGCTGAGGGGTGGGGCTTGGTCCAGGGCTGGGGCTGGGCTAGGGCAGGGCTGTGGCTGGGGCTGGGCTGGGGCTGAGGGTGGGGCTGGGGCTGGGCTAGGGCTGGGCTGGGGCCGGGGCTGCGACTGGGGCTGGATCCAGGGCTGGGGCTGGGGCTGGGTTCGGTGCAGGGCTGGGGCTGCGGCAGGGCTGGGCTGGGGCCGGGGATGGGGATGAGGCTGGGGTGGGGCTGGGGCTGGGGCTGGTCTGGGGTAGGGCTGGGCCTGTGCTGGGGATGAGGCTGGGGTGGGGCTGGGGCTGTGTCCAGGGCAGGGGCTTGGCTGGGGCTGGGGCTAGTCTGGGGCAGGGCTGGGGCTGGGGCTGGGTCCAGGGTGGGGCTGGGGCAGGACTGGTGCCGGGCTGGGGCTGGGGCTGGGCTGAGGGCAGGGCTGTGGCAGGGCTGGGGCCGGGCTGGGGCTGGGTCCAGGGCTGTGGCTGGGCTGTGGCTGGAGCTGGGCTGGGGCTGAGGGTGGGGCTGGGGCTGGGCTCGGGCTGGGCTGGGGCTGGGGCTGCGACTGGGGCTGGGTCCAGGGCTGGGGCTGGGCTGGGGCTGGGCTGGGCCTGGGCTGGGGATGAGGCTGGGGTGGGGCTGGGGCTGGGTCCAGGGCAGGGGCTGGGTCCAGGGCAGGGGCTGGGCTGGGGCTGGGGCTAGGCTGGGGCTGGGCTGTGGGCAGGGCTGGGGGCTGGGCGGTGGCTGGGGCTGGGCTGGGGCTGGGCTGGGGCTGGGGACTGGGTCCAGGGCAGGGTCAGGACTGGGGCTGGGGCTAGGCTGGGGCAGGGCTGGGGCAGGGCTGGGGCTGGGTCTAGGCTGGGGCAGGGCTGGGGCAGGGCTGGGCTGGGGCTGGGTCCAGGGTGGGGCTGGAGCTGGGCTGGGGGCAGGGCTGGGGCAGGGCTGGGGCTGGGGCTGGGTCCAGTGTGGGGCTGGGCTGGGGCTGGGACTGGGTCCAGGGCAGGGTCTGGACTGGGGCTGGGGCAGGGCTATGGCTGGGGATGAGGCTGGGGTGGGGCTGGGTCTGGGTCCAGGTCAGGGGCTGGGCTGGGGCTGGGCTGGGGCTGGGGAAGGGCTGGGGCAGGGCTGGGGCTGGGGCTTGGTCCAGGGTGGGGCTGGGCTGGGCTGGGGGCAGGGCTGGGGCTGGGCAGGGCTGAGGGCAGGGCTGGGGCTGGGGGCTGGGATGGGGCAGGACTGGGACTGGGACAGGGGCACGGGCGAGGCTGGGGACAGGGCTAGGGCTGGAGCTAGGGCAGGGCTGGGGCCAGGCTGGGGGCTGGGTTCGGCTGAGGGGTGGGGCTTGGTCCAGGGCTGGGGCTGGGCTAGGGCAGGGCTGTGGCTGGGGCTGGGCTGGGGCTGAGGGTGGGGCTGGGGCTGGGCTAGGGCTGGGGTGGGGCCGGGGCTGCGACTGGGGCTGGATCCAGGGCTGGGGCTGGGCTGTGGCTGGGGCTGGGGTGGGGCAGGGCTGGGGATGTGGTCGGGGCTGGGCTGGGGCTGGGCTGGGGCAGGGCTGGGGCTGGGGCTGGGTCCAGGGTGGGGCTGGGGCAGGACTGGTGTCGGGCTGAGGCTGGGGCTGGGCTGAGGGCAGGGCTGGGGCTGGGCGGTGGCTGGGGCAGGGCTGTGGGCAGGGCTGGGGCTGGGCGGTGGCTGGGGCTGGGCTGGGGCTGGGCTGGGGCTGGGCTGGGGCTGGGACTGGGTCCAGGGCAGGGTCAGGACTGGGGCTGGGGCTAGGCTGGGGCAGGGTTGGGGCAGGGCTGGGGCTGGGACTGGGTCCAGGGTGGGGCTGGAGCTGGGCTGGGGGGCAGGGCTGGGGCTGGGCGGTGGCTGGGGCTGGGCTGGGGCTGGGCTGGGACTGGGACTGGGTCCAGGGCAGGGTCAGGACTGGGGCTGGGGCTAGGCTGGGGCAGGGCTGGGGCAGGGCTGGGGCTGGGGCTAGGCTGGGGCAGGGCTGGGGCAGGGCTGGGGCTGGGGCTGGTTCCAGTGTGGGGCTGGGCTGGGGCTGGGACTGGGTCCAGGGCAGGGTCTGGACTGGGGCTGGGGCAGGGCTATGGCTGGGGATGAGGCTGGGGTGGGGCTGGGGCTGGGTCCAGGTCAGGGGCTGGGCTGGGGCTGGGGCTAGGCTGGGGAAGGGCTGGGGCAGGGCTGGGGCTGGGGCTGGGTCCAGGGTGGGGCTGGGGCTGGGCTGGGGGCAGGGCTGGGGCGGGGCAGGGCTGAGGGCAGGGCTGGGGCTGGGGGCTGGGATGGGGCAGGACTGGGACTGGGACAGGGGCACGGGCGAGGCTGGGGACAGGGCTAGGGCTGGAGCTAGGCAGGGCTGGGGCCCAGGCTGGGGCTGGGTTCGGCTGAGGGGTGGGGCTTGGTCCCAGGGCTGGGGCTGGGCTAGGGCAGGGCTGTGGCTGGGGCTGGGCTGGGGCTGAGGGTGGGGCTGGGGCTGGGCTAGGGCTGGGCTGGGGCCGGGGCTGCGACTGGGGCTGGATCCAGGGCTGGAGCTGGGGCTGGGTTCGGTGCAGGGCTGGGGCTGCGGCAGGGCTGGGCTGGGGCCGGGGATGGGGATGAGGCTGGGGTGGGGCTGGGGCTGGGGCTGGGCTGGGGCAGGGCTGGGCCTGGGCTGGGGATGAGGCTGGGGTGGGGCTGGGGCTGGGTCCAGGGCAGGGGCTTGGCTGGGGCTGGGGCTAGGCTGGGTCCAGGGTGGGGCTGGGGCTGGGGCTGGGCTGGTGGCAGGGCTGGGGCTGGGCGGTGGCTGGGGCTGGGCTGGGGCTGGGCTGGGGCTGGGACTGGGTCCAGGGAAGGGTCTGGACTGGGGCTGGGGCTAGGCTGGGGCAGGGCTGGGGCTGGGGCTGGGCTGGGGCTGGGTCCAGGGCTGTGGCAGGGCTGTGGCTGGAGCTGGGCTGGGGCTGAGGGTGGGGCTGGGGCTGGGCTAGGGCTGGGCTGGGGCCGGGGCTGCGACTGGGGCTGGGTCCAGGGCTGGGGCTGGGCTGGGGCTGGGCTGGGATGGGGCAGGACTGGACTGGGACAGGGGCATGGGCGAGGCTGGGGACAGGGCTAGGGCTGGAGCTAGGGCAGGGCTGGGGCCAGGCTGGGGGCTGGGTTCGGCTGAGGGGTGGGGCTTGGTCCAGGGCTGGGCCTGGGCTAGGGCAGGGCTGTGGCTGGAGCTGGGCTGGGACTGAGGGTGGGGCTGGGGCTGGGCTAGGGCTGGGCTGGGGGCCAGGGCTGCGACTGGGGCTGGATCCAGGGCTGGGGCTGGGCTGGGGCTGGGGCTGGGGTGGGGCAGGGCTGGGGCTGTGGCTGGGACTGGGCTGGGGCTGGGGCTGGGGCTGGGACTTGGTCCAGGGCAGGGTCTGGTCTGGGGCTGGTGCTAGGCTGGGGCAGGACTGGGGCCGGGCTGGGGCTGGGTCCAGGGCTGGGCTGGGGCTGGGCTGGCCCTGGGCTGGGGATGAGGCTGGGGTGGGGCTGGGGCTGGGTCCAGGGCAGGGGCTGGGTCCAGGGCAGGGGCTGGGCTGGGGCTGGGGCTAGGCTGGGGCTGGGCTGTGGGGCAGGGCTGGGCCTGGGCGGTGGCTGGGGCTGGGCTGGGGGTGGGCTGGGGCTGGGACTGGGTCCAGGGCAGGGTCAGGACTGGGGCTGGGGCTAGGCTGGGGCAGGGCTGGGGTAGAGCTGGGGCTGGGGCTAGGCTGGGGCAGGGGCTGGGGCAGGGCTGGGCTGGGGCTGGGTCCAGGGTGGGGCTGGAGCTGGGCTGGGGGCAGGGCTGGGGCTGGTCGGTGGCTGGGGCTGGGCTGGGGCTGGGCTGGGGCTGGGACTGGGTCCAGGGCAGGGTCAGGACTGGAGCTGGGGCTAGGCTGGGGCTGGGGCTGGGGGCAGGGCTGGGGCTGGGGCTAGGCTGGGGCAGGGCTGGGGCAGGGCTGGGGCTGGGGCTGGGTCCAGTGTGGGGCTGGACTGGGGTTGGGGCTTGGCGGGGGCAGGGCTGGGGCTGGGCTGGGGCTGGGACTGGGTCCAGGGTGGGGCTGGACAGGGTCTGGGTCTAGGCTGGGGCAGGGCTGGGGCAGGGCTGGGGCTGGGTCCAGTGTGGGGCTGGACTGGGGCTGGGGCTAGGCTGGGGCAGGGCTGGGGCTGGGCTGGGGCTGGGACTGGGTCCAGGGTGCGGCTGGACTGGGTCTGGGGCTAGGCTGGGGCAGGACTGTTGCCAGGCTGGGGCTGTGGCTGGGCTGGGGCTGGGTCCAGGGCTGTGGCTGGGCTGTGGCTGTAGCTGGTATGGGGCTGAGGGTGGGGCTGGGGGTGGACTAGGGCTGGGCTGGGCCCGGGGCTGCGACTGGGGCTGGGTCCAGGGCTGGGGCTGGGCTGTGGCTAGGGCTGGGCTGTGGCAGGGCTGGGGCTGGGCTGGGGCTGGAGCTGGGGCTGGGCTGGGGCTGGGTCCAGGGCAGGGGCTGGGCTGGGGTTGGGGCTGGGCTGGCGTCGAGGGTGAGGCTGAGGGCAGGGCAGGGCTAGGGTTTGGGCTGGGGCAGGGCTGGGCTGGGCCGGGGATGGGGCCGTGAGTGGGGCTTGGCTGGGGCTGGGGCTGGGGCTGGTCTGGGGCAGGGCTGGGCCTGGGCTGGGGATGAGGCTGGGGTGGGGCTGGGGGCTGGGTCCAGGGCAGGGGCTTGGCTGGGGCTGGGGTTAGTCTGGGGCAGGGCTGGGGCTGGGGCTGGGTCCAGGGTGGGGCCGGGGCTGGGCTGGGGGCAGGGCTGGGGCTGGGCGGTGGCTGGGGCTGGGCTGGGGCTGGGCTGGGGCTGGGACTGGGTCCAGGGCAGGGCTGGGCTGTGGCTGGAGCTGGGCTGGGGCTGAGTGTGGGGCTGGGGCTGGGCTCGGTACAGGGCTGGGGGTGGGGTTGGGCTGGGGCAGGGCTGGGCCTGGGCTAGGGCAGGGTTGGGGCAGGGTCCAGGGCTGTGTCTGGGCTGTGGCTGGTGCTGGGCTGGGGCTGAGGGCGGGGCTGGGGATGGGCTAGGGCAGGGCTGGGGATGGGCAGGGCGGGGTCTGGGGCAGGGCTGGGGCTACGGCTGGGCTGCGACCGGGGATGGGTCCGGGGGGTGGGGCTGGGGCTGGGCTGAGGGCAGGGCTGGGGCCAGGGCTCGGGTTTGGCTGGGGCCGAGTCTGGGGCAGGGGGCTGGGGCCGGGGCAGAGGCAGGGCTGAGGCAGGGCTGGTACTGGAGCTGGGCTGGGGGCAAGGTTGGGGCTGGGGCTGGGGCTGCGGACAGGGCTGGGGCTAGGGCTGAGGTAGGGGTAGGGCTGGGGCTGGACTAGGCTTGAGGCTGGGCCTTGGGCTGGGGCTGGGTTGGCACAGGGCTGGGGCTGGGGCTGGAAGCAAGGCTTGGGCAGGGCTGGGGCTGGGGCTGGAGCCAGGGCTGGGGCAGGAGCCAGGGCTGGGGCAGGGCTGTGGCTGGAGCTGGGCTGGGGCTGGGTCCAGGGCTGTGGCAGGGCAATGGCTGGAGCTGGGCTGGGGCTGAGGGTGGGGCTGGGGCTGGGCTAGGGCTGGGCTGGGGCCGGGGCTGGGGTGGGGCAGGGCTGGGGCTGTGGCTGGGGCTGGGCTGGGGCTGGGCCGGGGCAGGGCTGGGCTGGGGCCGGGCTGGGGCTGGGTTCGGTGCAGGGCTGGGGGCTGGGGCAGGGCTGGGCTGGGGCCGGGGATGGGGCCGTGAGTCGGGCTTGGCTGGGGCTGGGGCTGGGGCTGGGCTGGGGCAGGGCTGGGCCTGGGCTGGGGATGAGGCTGGGGTGGGGCTGGGGCTGCGTCCAGGGCAGGGGCTTGGCTGGGGCTGGGGCTAGGCTGGGGCAGGGCTGGGGCTGGGGCTGGGTCCAGGGTGGGGGCTGGGGCAGGACTGGTGCCGGGCTGGGGCTGGGGCTGGGTAGAGGGCAGGGCTGTGGCAGGGCTGGGGCTGGGGCTGGGCTGGGGCTGGGTCCAGGGCTGGGACTGGGCTGGGGCTGGGACTGAGTCCAGGGAAGGGTCAGGGCTGGGTCTGGGCTAGGGCTGGGCTGGGGCTGGGACTGAGTCCAGGGAAGGGTCTGGACTGGGGCTGGGGCTAGGCTGGGGCAGGACTGGGGCCGGGCTGGGGCTGGGTCCAGGGCTGTGGCTGGGCTGTGGCTGGAGCTGGGCTGGGGCTGAGGGTGGGGCTGGGGCTGGGCTAGGGCTGGGCTGGGGCCGGGGCTGCGGACTGGGGCTGGGTCCAGGGCTGGGGCTGGGCTGGGGCAGGGCCGGGCCTGGGCTGGGGATGAGGCTTGGGTGGGGCTGGGGCTGGGTCCAGGGCAGGGGCTGGGTCCAGGGCAGGGGCTGGGCTGGGGCTGGGGCTAGGCTGGGGCTGGGCTGTGGGCAGGGCTGGGGCTGGGTGGTGGCTGGGGCTGGGCTGGGGCTGGGCTGGGGCTGGGACTGGGTCCAGGGCAGGGTCAGGACTGGGGCTGGGGCTAGGCTGGGGCAGGGCTGGGGCAGGGCTGGGGCTGGGGCTAGGCTGGGGCAGGGCTGGGGCAGGGCTGGGGCTGGAGCTGGGTCCAGTGTGAGGCTGGACTGGGGCTGGGGCTAGGCGGGGGCAGGGCTGGGGCTGGGCTGGGGCTGGGACTGGGGTCCAGGGTGGGGCTGGACTGGGTCTGGGGCTAGGCTGGGGCAGGGCTGGGGCAGGGCTGGGGCTGGGTCCAGTGTGGGGCTGGACTGGGGCTGGGGCTAGGCTGGGGCAGGGCTGGGGCTGGGCTGGGGCTGGGTCCAGGGCAGGGCTGGGCTAGGGCTGGGGCTGGGGCTGGGTCCAGGGTGGGGCTGGGGCAGGACTGGTGCCGGACTGGGGCTGGGGCTGGGTAGAGGGCAGGGCTGGGGCTGGGCTGGAGCTGGGTCTAGGGCTGTGGCTGGGCTGTGGCTGGAGCTGGGCTGGGGCTGAGGGTGGGGCTGGACTAGGGCTGGGCTGGGCCCGGGGCTGCGACTGGGGATGGTCCAGGGCTGGGGCTGGGCTGTGTCTAGGGCTGGGCTGTGGCAGGGCTGGGGATGGGGATGAGGCTGGGGTGGGGCTGGGGCTGGGTCCAGGGCAGGGGCTGGTCTGGGGCTGGGGCTAGGCTGGGGCAGGGCTGGGGCAGGGCTGGGGCTGGGGCTGGGTCCAGGGTGGGGCTGGGGCTGGGCTGGGGGCAGGGCTGGGGTGGGGCAGGACTGGGGACTGGGACAGGGACACGGGCGAGGCTGGGGACAGGGCTAGGTCCGGAGCTAGGGCAGAGCTGGGGCCAGGCTGGGGCTTGATTCGGCTGAGGGGTGGGGCTTGGTCCAGGGCTGGGGCTGGGCTAGGGCAGGGCTGGGGGCTGGGGCTGGGCTTTGGCTGGGTGCAGGGCTGGGGCTGGGCTGTGGCTGGAGCTGGGCTGGGGCTGAGGGTGGGGCTGGGGCTGGGCTAGGGCTTGGGCTGGGGCCGGGGCTGCGACTGGGGCTGGATCCAGGGCTGGGGCTGGGCTGTGGCTGGGGCTGGGCTGGGGCTGGGCCGGGGCAGGGCTGGGCTGGGGCGGGGCTGGGGCTGGGTTCGGTGCAGGGCTCGGGCTGGGGCAGGGCTGGGCTGGGGCCGGGGATGGGGCCGTGAGTGGGGCTTGGCTGGGGCTGGGGCTGGGGCTGGGCTGGGGCAGGGCTGGGCCTGGGCTGGGGATGAGGCTGGGGTGGGGCTGGGGCTGGGTCCAGGGCAGGGGCTTGGCTGGGGCTGGGGCTGGGGCTAGTCTGGGGCAGGGCTGGGGCTGGGGCTGGGTCCAGGGTGGGGCTGGGGCTGGGCTGGGGGCAGGGCTGGGGCTGGGCGGTGGCTGGGGCTGGGCTGGGGCTGGGCTGGGGCTGGGACTCAGTCTAGGAAGGGTCTGGTCTGGGGCTGGGGCTAGGCTGGGGCAGGGCTGGGGCTGGGCTGGGGCTGGGACTGGGTCCAGGGCAGGGTCTGGTCTGGGGCTGGGGCTAGGCTGGGGCAGGACTGGGGCCGGGCTGGCGCTGGGTCCAGGGATGTGGCAGGGCTGTGGCTGGAGCTGGGCTGGGGCTGAGGGTGGGGCTGGGGCTGGGCTGGGGCTGGGCTGGGGCTGGGACTGAGTCCAGGGAAGGGTCAGGACTGGGGCTGGGGCTGGGCTAGGGCTGGGCTGGGGCTGGGACTGAGTCCAGGGAAGGGTCTGGACTGGGGCTGGGGCTAGGCTGGGGCAGGGCTGGGGCTGGGCTGGGGCTGGGACTGGGTCCAGGGCAGGGTCTAGTCTGGGGATGGGGCTAGGCTGGGGCAGGACTGTGGCCGGGCTGGGGCTGGGTCCAGGGCTGTGGCTGGGCTGTGGCTGGAGCTGGGCTGGGGCTGAGGGTGGGGCTGGGGCTGGGCTAGGGCTGGGCTGGGGCCGGGGCTGCGACTGGGGCTGGGTCCAGGGCTGGGGCTGGGCTGGGGCTGGGCTGGGCCTGGGCTGGGGATGAGGCTTGGGTGGGGCTGGGGCTGGGTCCAGGGCAGGGGCTGGGTCCAGGGCAGGGGCTGGGCTGGGGCTGGGGCTAGGCTGGGGCAGGGCTGGGGCAGGGCTGGGGCTGGGGCAAGGCTGGGGCAGGGCTGGGGCAGGGCTGGGGCTGGAGCTGGGTCCAGTGTGGGGCAGGGCTGGGGCTGGGGCTTGGGCTGGAAGCAAGGTTTGGGCAGGGCTGGGGCTGGGGCTGGAGCCAGGGCTGGGGCAGGAGCCAGGGCTGGGTCAGGGCGGTGGCTGGGGCTGGGCTGGGGCTGGACTGGGGCTGGGACTGAGTCCAGGGAAGGGTCTGGACTGGGGCTGGGGCTAGGCTGGGGCAGGGCTGGGGCTGGGCTGGGGCTGGGACTGGGTCCAGGGGCAGGGTCTGGTCTGGGGATGGGGCTAGGCTGGGGCAGGACTGGGGCCGGGCTGGGGCTGGGTCCAGGGCTGTCGCTGGGCTGTGGCTGGAGCTGGGCTGGGGCTGAGGGGTGGGGCTGGGGCTGGGCTAGGGCTGGGCTGGGGCTGGGCTGGGCCTGGGCTGGGGATGAGGCTTGGGTGGGGCTGGGGCTGGGTCCAGGGCAGGGGCTGGGTCCAGGGCAGGGGCTGGGTCCAGGGCAGGGGCTGGGCTGGGGCTGGGGCTAGGCTGGGGCTGGGCTGTGGGCAGGGCTGGGGCTGGGCGGTAGCGGGGCTGGACTGGGGCTGGGCTGGGGCTGGGACTGGGTCCAGGGCAGGGTGAGGACTGGGGCTGGGGCTAGGCTGGGGCAGTGCTGGGGCAGGGCTGGGGCTGGGGCTGGGTCCAGTGTGGGGCTGGACTGGGGCTGGGGCTAGGCGGGGGCAGGGTTGGGGCTAGGCTGGGGCTGGGACTGGGTCCAGTGTGGGGCTGGACTGGGTCTGGGGCTAGGCTGGGGCAGGGCTGGGGCAGGGCTGGGGCTGGGTCCAGTGTGGGGCTGGACTGGGGCTGGAGCTGGGCTGGGGCTGAGGGTGGGGCTGGGGCTGGACTAGGGCTGGGCTGGGCCCGGGGCTGCGACTGGGGCTGGGTCCAGGGCTGGGGCTGGGCTGTGGCTAGGGCAGGGCTGGGGCTGGGCTGGGGCTGGAGCTGGGGCTGGGCTGGGGCTGGGTCCAGGGCAGGGGCTGGGCTGGGGCTGCGGCTGGGCTGGGGCCGAGGGTGAGGCTGAGGGCAGGGCTGGGCTAGGGCTGGGGCTGGGGCAGGGCTGGGCTGGGGCCGGGGATGGGGCCGTGAGTGGGGCTTGGCTGGGGCTGGGGCTGGGGCTGGGCTGGGGGCAGGGCTGGGCCTGGGCTGGGGATGAGGCTGGGGTGGGGCTGGGGCTGGGTCCAGGGCAGGGGCTTGGCTGGGGCTGGGGCTAGTCTGGGGCAGGGCTGGGGCTGGGGGCTGGGTCCAGGGTGTGGCTGGGGCTGGGCTTGGGGCAGGGCTGGGGCAGGGGCTGGAACTGGATCTGGGCTGGGGGCAAGGTTGGGACTGGGGCTGGGGCTGCGGACAGGGCTGGGGCTATGGCTGAGGTAGTGGTAGGGCTGGGGCCGGACTAGGCTTGAGGTTGGGCCTTGGGCTGGGGCAGGGCTGGGCTGGGGCCGGGGATGGGGCTGGGCCGGGGCAGGGCTGGGCCTGGGCTGGGGATGAGGCTGGGGTGGGGCTGGGGCTGGGTCCCGGGCAGGGGCTTGGCTGGGGCTGGGGCTAGGCTGGGGCAGGGCTGGGGATGAGGCTGGGGTGGGGCTGGGGCTGGGTCCAGGGCTGTGGCTGGGCTAGGGCTGGCGCTGGGCTGGGGCTGGGTCCAGGGCTGTGGCAAGGCTGTGGCTGGAGCTGGGCAGGGGCTGGGCTGGGGCAGGGGCTGGGGCTGGGGCTGGGGCTGGGGCTGGGTCCAGGGTGGGGCTGGGGCAGGACTGGTGCCGGACTGGGGCTGGGCTGGGTAGAGGGCAGGGCTGGGACTGGGCTGGGGCTGGGTCCAGGGTGGGGCTGGGGCAGGACTGGTGCCGGACTGGGGCTGGGGCTGGGTAGAGGGCAGGGCTGGGGCTGGGCTGGGGCTGGGACTGGGTCCAGGTTGGGGCTGGACTGGGTCTGGGGCTAGGCTGGGGCAGGGCTGGGGCAGGGCTGGGGCTGGGTCCAGTGTGGGGCTAGACTGGGGCTGGGGCTAGGCTGGGGCAGGACTGGGGCTGGGCTGGGGCTGGGTCCAGGGCAGGGGCTGGGCTGGGGCTGGGGCTGGGCTGGGGCCGAGGGTGAGGTGGAGGGCAGGGCTGGGCTAGGGCTGGGGCTGGGGGGCTGGGGCTGGGTCCAGGGTGGGGCTGGGGCAGGACTGGTGCCGGACTGGGGCTGGGGCTGGGTAGAGGGCAGGGCTGGGGCTGGGTGGTAGCGGGGCTGGGCTGGGGCTGGGCTGGGGCTGGGACTGGGTCCAGGGCAGGGTCAGGACTGGGGCTGGGGCTAGGCTGGGGCAGTGCTGGGGCAGGGCTGGGGCTGGGGCTGGGTCCAGTGTGGGGCTGGACTGGGGCTGGGGCTAGGCGGGGGCAGGGTTGGGGCTAGGCTGGGGCTGGGACTGGGTCCAGGGTGGGGCTGGACTGGGTCTGGGGCTAGGCTGGGGCAGGGCTGGGGCAGGGCTGGGGCTGGGTCCAGTGTGGGGCTGGACTGGGGCTGGAGCTGGGCTGGGGCTGAGGGTGGGGCTGGGGCTGGACTAGGGCTGGGCTGGGCCCGGGGCTGCGACTGCGGCTGGGTCCAGGGCAGGGGCTGGGCTGGGGCTGCGGCTGGGCTGGGGCCGAGGGTGAGGCTGAGGGCAGGGCAGGGCTGGGCTAGGGCTGGGGCTGGGGCAGGGCTGGGCTGGGGCCGGGGATGGGGCCGTGAGTGGGGCTTGGCTGGGGCTGGGGCTGGGGCTGGGCTGGGGCAGGGCTGGGCCTGGGCTGGGGATGAGGCTGGGGTGGGGCTGGGGCTGGGTCCAGGGCAGGGGCTTGGCTGGGGCTGGGGCTAGTCTGGGGCAGGGCTGGGGCTGGGGCTGGGTCCAGGGTGGGGCTGGGGCTGGGCTTGGGGCAGGGCTGGGGCTGGGCGGTGGCTGGGGTTGGGCTGGGGCTGGGCTGGGGCTGGGACTGGGTCCAGGGCAGGGCTGGGATGTGGCTGGAGCTGGGCTGGGGCAGGGCTGGGGCTGGGCAGGGCGGGGTCTGGGGCAGGGCTGGGCTACGACTGGGCTGCGACCGGGGATGGGTCCGGGGGTGGGGCTGGGGCTGGGCTGAGGGCAGGGCTGGGGCCAGGGCTGGGGCTGGGGCTGGGGCTGGGCTGGGGTTTGGCTGGGGCCGAGTCTGGGCAGGGGCTGGGGCCGGGGCAGAGGCAGGGCTGGGGCAGGGCTGGAACTGGAGCTGGGCTGGGGGCAAGGTTGGGGCTGGGGCTGGGGCTGCGGACAGGGCTGGGGCTAGGGCTGAGGTAGGGGTAGGGCTGGGGCTGGACTAGGCTTGAGGCTGGGCCTTGGGCTGGGGCTGGGTTGGCACAGGGCTGGGGCTTGGGCTGGAAGCAAGGCTTGGGCAGGGCTGGGGCTGGGGCTGGAGCCAGGGCTGGGGCTGGGGCAGGAGCCAGGGCTGGGTCAGGGCGGTGGCTGGGGCTGGGCTGGGGCTGGGCTGGGGCTGGGACTGAGTCCAGGGAAGGGTCTGGACTGGGGCTGGGGCTAGGCTGGGGCAGGGCTGGGGCTGGGCTGGGGCTGGGACTGGGTCCAGGGCAGGGTCTGGTCTGGGGCTGGGGCTAGGCTGGGGCAGGACTGGGGCCGGGCTGGGGCTGGGTCCAGGGCTGTGGCTGGGCTGTGGCTGGAGCTGGGCTGGGGCTGAGGGTGGGGCTGGGGCTGGGCTAGGGCTGGGCTGGGGCTGGGCTGGGCCTGGGCTGGGGATGAGGCTTGGGTGGGGCTGGGGCTGGGTCCAGGGCAGGGGCTGGGTCCAGGGCAGGGGCTGGGTCCAGGGCAGGGGCTGGGCTGGGGCTGGGGCTAGGCTGGGGCTGGGCTGTGGGCAGGGCTGGGGCTGGGCGGTAGCGGGGCTGGACTGGGGCTGGGCTGGGGCTGGGACTGGGTCCAGGGCAGGGTGAGGACTGGGGCTGGGGCTAGGCTGGGGCAGTGCTGGGGCAGGGCTGGGGCTGGGGCTGGGTCCAGTGTGGGGCTGGACTGGGGCTGGGGCTAGGCGGGGGCAGGGTTGGGGCTAGGCTGGGGCTGGGACTGGGTCCAGTGTGGGGCTGGACTGGGTCTGGGGCTAGGCTGGGGCAGGGCTGGGGCAGGGCTGGGGCTGGGTCCAGTGTGGGGCTGGACTGGGGCTGGAGCTGGGCTGGGGCTGAGGGTGGGGCTGGGGCTGGACTAGGGCTGGGCTGGGCCCGGGGCTGCGACTGGGGCTGGGTCCAGGGCTGGGGCTGGGCTGTGGCTAGGGCAGGGCTGGGGCTGGGCTGGGGCTGGAGCTGGGGCTGGGCTGGGGCTGGGTCCAGGGCAGGGGCTGGGCTGGGGCTGCGGCTGGGCTGGGGCCGAGGGTGAGGCTGAGGGCAGGGCTGGGCTAGGGCTGGGGCTGGGGCAGGGCTGGGCTGGGGCCGGGGATGGGGCCGTGAGTGGGGCTTGGCTGGGGCTGGGGCTGGGGCTGGGCTGGGGCAGGGCTGGGCCTGGGCTGGGGATGAGGCTGGGGTGGGGCTGGGGCTGGGTCCAGGGCAGGGGCTTGGCTGGGGCTGGGGCTAGTCTGGGGCAGGGCTGGGGCTGGGGCTGGGTCCAGGGTGTGGCTGGGGCTGGGCTTGGGGCAGGGCTGGGGCAGGGGCTGGAACTGGATCTGGGCTGGGGTCAAGGTTGGGACTGGGGCTGGGGCTGCGGACAGGGCTGGGGCTATGGCTGAGGTAGTGGTAGGGCTGGGGCCGGACTAGGCTTGAGGTTGGGCCTTGGGCTGGGGCTGGGTTGGCACAGGGCTGGGGCTTGGGCTGGAAGCAAGGCTTGGGCAGGGCTGGGGCTGGGGCTGGAGCCAGGGCTGGGGCAGGAGCCAGGGCTGGGGCAGGGCTGTGGCTGGAGCTGGGCTGGGGCTGGGTCCAGGGCTGTGGCAGGGCAATGGCTGGAGCTGGGCTGGGGCTGAGGGTGGGTCTGGGGCTGGGCTAGGGCTGGGCTGGGGCCAGGGCTGGGGTGGGGCAGGGCTGGGGCTGTGGCTGGGGCTGGGCTGGGGCTGGGCCGGGGCAGGGCTGGGCTGGGGCCGGGGATGGGGCCGTGAGTGGGGCTTGGCTGGGGCTGGGGCTGGGGCTGGGCTGGGGCAGGGCTGGGCCTGGGCTGGGGATGAGGCTGGGGTGGGGCTGGGGCTGGGTCCAGGGCAGGGGCTTGGCTGGGGCTGGGGCTGGGTCCAGGGTGGGGCTGGGGCAGGACTGGTGCCGGACTGGGGCTGGGGCTGGGTAGAGGGCAGGGCTGGGGCTGGGCTGGGGCTGGGTCCAGGGCTGTGGCTGGGCTGTGGCTGGAGCTGGGCTGGGGCTGAGGGTGGGGCTGGACTAGGGCTGGGCTGGGCCCAGGGCTGCAACTGGGGATGGGTCCAGGGCAAGGGCTGGGCTGGGGCTGGGGCTAGGCTGGGGCAGGGCTGGGGCAGGGCTGGGGCTGGGGCTGGGTCCAGGGTGGGGCTGGGGCTGGGCTGGGGGCAGGGCTGGGGTGGGGCAGGACTGGGACTGGGACAGGGGCACGGTCGAGGCTGGGGACAGGGCTAGGGCTGGAGCTAGGGCAGAGCGGGGGCCAGGGTAGGGCTGGGTTCGGCTGAGGGGTGGGGCTTGGTCCAGGGCTGGGGCTGGGCTAGGGCAGGGCTGGGGTTGGGGCTGGGCTGGGGCTGGGTCCAGGGCTGTGGCTGGGCTGTGGCTGGAGCTGGGCTGGGGCTGAGGGTGGGGCTGGGGCTGGGCTAGGGCTGGGCTGGGGCCGGGGCTGCGACTGGGGCTGGATCCAGGGCTGGGGCTGGGCTGTGGCTGGGGCTGGGGTGGGGCAGAGCTGGGGCTGTGGCTGGGGCTGGGCTGGGGCTGGGCCGGGGCAGGGCCGGGCTGGGGCCGGGCTGGGGCTGGGTTCGGTGCAGGGCTGGGGCTGGGGCAGGGCTGGGCTGGGGCCGGGGATGGGGCCGTGAGTGGGGCTTGGCTGGGGCTGGGGCTGGGGCTGGGCTGGGGCAGGGCTGGGCCTGGGCTGGGGATGAGGCTGGGGTGGGGCTGGGGCTGGGTCCAGGGCAGGGGATTGGCTGGGGCTGGAGCTGGGGCTAGTCTGGGGCAGGGCTGGGGCTGGGGCTGGGTCCAGGGTGGGGCTGGGGCTGGGCGGTGACTGGGGCTGAGCTGGGGCTGGGCTGGGGCTGGGACTGATTCTAGGGAAGGGTCTGGTCTGGGGCTGGGGCTAGGCTGGGGCAGGGCTGGGGCTGGGCTGGGGCTGGGACTGGGTCCAGGGCAGGGTCTGGTCTGGGGCTGGGGCTAGGCTGGGGCAGGACTGGGGCCGGGCTGGGGCTGGGTCCAGGGCTGTGGCTGGGCTGTGGCTGGAGCTGGGCTGGTGGTGAGGGTGGGGCTGGACTGGGGCTGGACTAGGGCTGGGCTGGGCCCAGGGCTGCGACTGGGGATGGGTCCAGGGCAAGGGCTGGGCTGGGGCTGGGGCTAGGCTGGGGAAGGGCTGGGGAAGGGCTGGGGCTGGGGCTGGGTCCAGGGTGGGGCTGGGGCTGGGCTGGGGGCAGGGCTGGGGTGGGGCAGGACTGGGACTGGGACAGGGGCACGGTCGAGTCTGGGGACAGGGCTAGGGCTGGAGCTAGGGCAGAGCTGGGGCCAGGCTGGGGCTGGGTTCGGCTGAGGGGTGGGGCTTGGTCCAGGGCTGGGTCTGGGCTAGGGCAGGGCTGGGGTTGGGGCTGGGCTGGGGCTGGGTCCAGGGCTGTGGCAGGGCTGTGGCTGGAGCTGGGCTGGGGCTGAGGGTGGGGCTGGGGCTGGGCTAGGGCTGGGCTGGGGCCAGGGCTGCGACTGGGGCTGGATCCAGGGCTGGGGCTGGGCTGTGGCTGGGGCTGGGGTGGGGCAGAGCTGGGGCTGTGGCTGGGGCTGGGCTGGGGCTGGGCTGGGGCAGGGCTGGGCTGGGGCCGGGCTGGGGCTGGGTTCGGTGCAGGGCTGGGGCTGGGGCAGGGCTGGGCTGGGGCCGGGGATGGGGCCGTGAGTGGGGCTTGGCTGGGGCTGGGGCTGGGGCTGGGGCTGGGCTGGGGCAGGGCTGGGCCTGGGCTGGGGATGAGGCTGGGGTGGGGCTGGGTCTGGGTCCAGGGCAGGGGCTTGGCTGGGGCTGGGGCTGGGGCTAGTCTGGGGCAGGGCTGGGGCTGGAGCTGGGTCCAGGGTGGGGCTGGGGCTGGGCTAGGGGCAGGGCTGGGGCTGGGCGGTGGCTGGGGCTGGGCTGGGGCTGGGCTGGGGCTGGGACTGAGTCTAGGGAAGGGACTGGTCTGGGGCTGGGGCTAGGCTGGGTCAGGGCTGGGGCTGGGCTGGGGCTGGGACTGGGTCCAGGGCAGGGTCTGGTCTGGGGCTGGGGCTAGGCTGGGGCAGGACTGGGGCCGGGCTGGGGCTGGGTCCAGGGCTGTGGCTGGGCTGTGGCTGGAGCTGGGCTGGGGCTGAGGGTGGGGCTGGGGCTGGGCTAGGGCTGGGCTGGGGCCGGGGCTGCGACTGGGGCTGGGTCCAGGGCTGGGGCTGGGCTGGGGCTGGGCTGGGCCTGGGCTGGGGATGAGGCTTGGGTGGGGCTGGGGCTGGGTCCAGGGCAGGGGCTGGGTCCAGGGCAGGGGCTGGGCTGGGGCTGGGGCTAGGCTGGGGCTGGGCTGTGGGCAGGGCTGTGGCTGGGCGGTGGCTGGGGCTGGGCTGGGGCTGGGCTGGGGCTGGGACTGGGTCCAGGGCAGGGTCAGGACTGGGGCTAGGGCTAGGCTGGGGCAGGGCTGGGGCAGGGCTGGGGCTGGGGCTAGGCTGGGGCAGGGCTGGGGCTGGGCTGGGGCTGGGGCTGGGTCCAGTGTGGGGCTGGACTGGGACTGGGGCTAGGCGGGGGCAGGGCGGGGGCTGGGCTGGGGCTGGGACTGGGTCCAGGGTGGGGCTGGACTGGGTCTGGGGCTTGGCTGTGGCAGGGCTGGGGCTGGGGCTGGGCTGGGGCTGGGTCCAGGGCTGTGGCTGGGCTGTGGCTGGAGCTGGGCTGGGGCTGAGGGTGGGGCTGGACTAGGGGTGGGCTGGGCCCGGGGCTGTGACTGGGGCTGGGTCCAGGGCTGGGGCTGGGCTGTGGCTAGGGCTGGGCTGTGGCAGGGCTGGGGATGGGGATAAGGCTGGGGTGGGGCTGGGGCAGGGCTGGGGCTGGGGCTAGGCTGGGGCAGGGCTGGGGCAGGGCTGGGGCTGGGGCTGGGTCCAGGGTGGGGCTGGGGCTGGGCTGGGGGCAGGGCTGGGGTGGGGCAAGGCTGAGGGCAGGGCTGGGGCTGGGGGCTGGGGATGAGGCTGGGGTGGGGCTGGGGCTGGGTCCAGGGCAGGGGCTTGGCTGGGGCTGGGGCTAGGCTGGGGCAGGGCTGGGGATGAGGCTGGGGTGGGGCTGGGGCTGGGTCCAGGGCTGGGGCTGGGCTGGGGTTGGGTCCAGGGCTGTGGCAAGGCTGTGGCTGGAGCTGGGCAGGGGCTGGGCTGGGGCTGGGGCTGGGGCTGGGGCTGGGTCCAGGGTGGGGCTGGGGCAGGACTGGTGCCGGACTGGGGCTGGGGCTGGGTAGAGGGCAGGGCTGGGGCTGGGCTGGGGCTGGGTCCAGGGTGGGGCTGGGGCAGGACTGGTGCCGGACTGGGGCTGGGGCTGGGGCTGAGGGTGGGGCTGGGGCTGGGCTAGGGCTGGGCTGGGGCCGGGGCTGCGACTGGGGCTGGGTCCAGGGCTGGGGCTGGGCTGGGCCTGGGCTGGGCCTGGGCTGGGGATGAGGCTTGGGTGGGGCTGGGGCTGGGTCCAGGGCAGGGGCTGGGTCCAGGGCAGGGGCTGGGCTGGTGCTGGGGCTAGGCTGGGGCTGGGCTGTGGGCAGGGCTGGGGCTGGGCGGTGGCTGGGGCTGGGCTGGGGCTGGGCTGGGGCTGGGACTGGGTCCAGGGCACGGTCAGGACTGGGGCTGGGGCTAGGCTGGGGCAGGGCTGGGGCAGGGCTGGGGCTGGGGCTAGGCTGGGGCAGGGCTGGGGCAGGGCTGGGGCTGGGGCTGGGGCTGGGGCTGGGGCTGGGTCCAGGGCTGGGGCTGGGCTAGGGCTGGGGCTGGGCTGGGGCTGGGTCCAGGGCTGTGGCAAGGCTGTGGCTGGAGCTGGGCAGGGGCTGGGGCTGGGGCTGGGTCCAGGGTGGGGCTGGGGCAGGACTGGTGCCGGACTGGGGCTGGGGCTGGGTAGAGGGCAGGGCTGAGGCTGGGCTGGGGCTGGGTCCAGGGTGGGGCTGGGGCAGGACTGGTGCCGGACTGGGGCTGGGGCTGGGTAGAGGGCAGGGCTGGGGCTGGGCTGGGGCTGGGACTGGGTCCAGGTTGGGGCTGGACTGGGTCTGGGGCTAGGCTGGGGCAGGGTTGGGGCAGGGCTGGGGCTGGGTCCAGTGTGGGGCTGGAATGGGGCTGGGGCTAGGCTGGGGCAGGGCTGGGGCTGGGCTGGGGCTGGGTCCAGGGCAGGGGCTGGACTGGGGCTGGGGCTGGGGCTGGGGCTGGGTCCAGGGTGGGGCTGGGGCAGGACTGGTGCCGGACTGGGGCTGGGGCTGGGTAGAGGGCAGGGCTGGGGCTGGGCTGGGGCTGGGTCCAGGGCTGTGGCTGGGCTGTGGCTGGAGCTGGGCTGGGGCTGAAGGTGGGGCTTGACTAGGGCTGGGCTGGGCCCAGGGCTGCGACTGGGGATGGGTCCAGGGCTGGGGCTGGGCTGTGGCTGGGGCTGGGCTGTGGCAGGGCTGGGGATGGGGATGAGGCTGGGATGGGGCTGGGGCTGGGTCCAGGGCAGGGGCTGGTCTGGGGCTGGGGCTAGGCTGGGGCAGGGCTGGGGCAGGGCTGGGGCTGGGGCTGGGTCCAGGGTGGGGCTGGGGCTGGGCTGGGGGCAGGGCTGGGGTGGGGCAGGGCTGAGGGCAGGGCTGGGGCTGGGGTCTGGGATGGGGCAGGACTGGGACTGGGACAGGGGCACGGGCGAGGCTGGGGACAGGGCTAGTGCTGGAGCTAGGGCAGAGCTGAGGCCAGGCTGGGGCTGGGTTCGGCTGAGGGGTGGGGCTTGGTCCAGGGCTGGGGCTGGGCTAGGGCAGGGCTGGGGCTGGGGCTGGGCTGGGGCTGGGTCCAGGGCTGTGGCAGGGCTGTGGCTGGAGCTGGGCTGGGGCTGAGGGTGGGGCTGGGGCTGGGCTAGGGCTGGGCTGGGGCCGGGGCTGCGACTGGGGCTGGATCCAGGGCTGGGGCTGGGCTGTGGCTGGGGCTGGGGTGGGGCAGAGCTGGGGCTGTGGCTGGGGCTGGGCTGGGGCTGGGCCGGGGCAGGGCTGGGCTGGGGCCGGGCTGGGGCTGGGTTCGGTGCAGGGCTGGGGCTGGGGCAGGGCTGGGCTGGGGCCGGGGATGGGGCCGTGAGTGGGGCTTGGCTGGGGCTGGGGCTGGGGCTGGGCTGGGGCAGGGCTGGGCCTGGGCTGGGGATGAGGCTGGGGTGGGGCTGGGGCTGGGTCCAGGGCAGGGGCTTGGCTGGGGCTGGGGCTGGGGCTAGTCTGGGGCAGGGCTGGGGCTGGGGCTGGGTCCAGGGTGGGGCTGGGGCTGGGCTGGGGGCAGGGCTGGGGCTGGGCGGTGGCTGGGGCTGGGCTGGGGCTGGGCTGGGGCTGGGACTGAGTCTAGGGAAGGGTCTGGTCTGGGGCTGGGGCTAGGCTGGGGCAGGGCTGGGGCTGGGCTGGGGCTGGGACTGGGTCCAGGGCAGGGTCTGGTCTGGGGCTGGGGCTAGGCTGGGGCAGGACTGGGGCCGGGCTGGGGCTGGGTCCAGGGCTGTGGCTGGGCTGTGGCTGGAGCTGGGCTGGGGCTGAGGGTGGGGCTGGGGCTGGGCTAGGGCTGGGCTGGGGCCGGGGCTGCGACTGGGGCTGGGTCCAGGGCTGGGGCTGGGCTGGGGCTGGGCTGGGCCTGGGCTGGGGATGAGGGTGGGGCTGGACTAGGGGTGGGCTGGGCCCGGGGCTGTGACTGGGGCTGGGTCCAGGGCTGGGGCTGGGTCCAGGGCTGGGGCTGGGCTGTGGCTAGGGCTGGGCTGTGGCAGGGCTGGGGATGGGGATGAGGCTGGGGCAGGGCTGGGGAAGGGCTGGGGCTGGGGCTAGGCTGGGGCAGGGCTGGGGCAGGGCTGGGGCTGGGGCTGGGTCCAGGGTGGGGCTGGGGCTGGGCTGGGGGCAGGGCTGGGGTGGGGCAGGGCTGAGGGCAGGGCTGGGGCTGGGGGCTGGGGATGAGACTGGGGTGGGGCTGGGGCTGGGTCCAGGGCTGGGGCTTGGCTGGGGCTGGGGCTAGGCTGGGGCAGGGCTGGGGATGAGGCTGGGGTGGGGCTGGGGCTGGGTCCAGGGCTGGGGCTGGGCTAGGGCTGGGGCTGGGCTGGGGCTGGGTCCAGGGCTGTGGCAAGGCTGTGGCTGGAGCTGGGCAGGGGCTGGGCTGGGGCTGGGGCTGGGGCTTGGGCTGGGGCTGGGTCCAGGGTGGGGCTGGGGCAGGACTGGTGCCGGACTGGGGCTGGGGCTGGGTAGAGGGCAGGGCTGGGGCTGGGCTGGGGCTGGGTCCAGGGTGGGGCTGGGGCAGGACTGGTGCCGGACTGGGGCTGGGGCTGGGTAGAGGGCAGGGCTGGGGCTGGGCTGGGGCTGGGTCCAGGGTGGGGCTGGGGCAGGACTGGTGCCGGACTGGGGCTGGGGCTGGGTAGAGGGCAGGGCTGGGGCTGGGCTGGGGCTGGGACTGGGTCCAGGTTGGGGCTGGACTGGGTCTGGGGCTAGGCTGGGGCAGGGCTGGGGAAGGGCTGGGGCTGGGTCCAGTGTGGGGCTGGACTGGGGCTGGGGCTAGGCTGGGGCAGGGCTGGGGCTGGGCTGGGTCTGGGTCCAGGGTAGGGGCTGGGCTGGGGCTGGGGCTGGGCTGGGGCCGAGGGTGAGGCTGAGGGCAGGGCTGGGCTAGGGCTGGGGCTGGGGCTGGGGCTGGGTCCAGGGTGGGGCTGGGGCAGGACTGGTGCCGGACTGGGGCTGGGGCTGGGTAGAGGGCAGGGCTGAGGCTGGGCTGGGGCTGGGTCCAGGGCTGTGGCTGGGCTGTGGCTGGAGCTGGGCTGGGGCTCAAGGTGGGGCTGGACTAGGGCTGGGCTGGGCCCGGGGCTGCGACTGGGGATGGGTCCAGGGCTGGGACTGGGCTGTGGCTAGGGCTGGGCTGTGGCAGGGCTGGGGATGGAGATGAGGCTGGGGTGGGGCTGGGGCTGGGTCCAGGGCAGGGGCTGGTCTGGGGCTGGGGCTAGGCTGGGGCTGGGCTGTGGGCAGGGCTGTGGCTGGGCGGTGGCTGGGGCTGGGCTGGGGCTGGGTTGGGGCTGGGACTGGGTCCAGGGCAGGGTCAGGACTGGGGCTGGGGCTAGGCTGGGGCAGGGCTGGGGCAGGGCTGGGGCTGGGGCTAGGCTGGGGCAGGGCTGGGGCAGGGCTGGGGCTGGGGCTGGGTCCAGTGTGGGGATGGACTGGGACTGGGGCTAGGCGGGGGCAGGGCGGGGGCTGGGCTGGGGCTGGGACTGGGTCCAGGGTGGGGCTGGACTGGGTCTGGGGCTTGGCTGTGGCAGGGCTGGGGCTGGGGCTGGGCTGGGGCTGGGTCCAGGGCTGTGGCTGGGCTGTGGCTGGAGCTGGGCTGGGGCTGAGGGTGGGGCTGGACTAGGGGTGGGCTGGGCCCGGGGCTGTGACTGGGGCTGGGTCCAGGGCTGGGGCTGGGCTGTGGCTAGGGCTGGGCTGTGGCAGGGCTGGGGATGGGGATAAGGCTGGGGTGGGGCTGGGGCAGGGCTGGGGCTGGGGCTAGGCTGGGGCAGGGCTGGGGCAGGGCTGGGGCTGGGGCTGGGTCCAGGGTGGGGCTGGGGCTGGGCTGGGGGCAGGGCTGGGGTGGGGCAAGGCTGAGGGCAGGGCTGGGGCTGGGGGCTGGGGATGAGGCTGGGGTGGCGCTGGGGCTGGGTCCAGGGCAGGGGCTTGGCTGGGGCTGGGGCTAGGCTGGGGCAGGGCTGGGGATGAGGCTGGGGTGGGGCTGGGGCTGGGTCCAGGGCTGGGTCTGGGCTAGGGCTGGGGCTGGGCTGGGGTTGGGTCCAGGGCTGTGGCAAGGCTGTGGCTGGAGCTGGGCAGGGGCTGGGCTGGGGCTGGGGCTGGGGCTGGGGCTGGGTCCAGGGTGGGGCTGGGGCAGGACTGGTGCCGGACTGGGGCTGGGGCTGGGTAGAGGGCAGGGCTGGGGCTGGGCTGGGGCTGGGTCCAGGGTGGGGCTGGGGCAGGACTGGTGCCGGACTGGGGCTGGGGCTGGGGCTGAGGGTGGGGCTGGGGCTGGGCTAGGGCTGGGCTGGGGCCGGGGCTGCGACTGGGGCTGGGTCCAGGGCTGGGGCTGGGCTGGGCCTGGGCTGGGCCTGGGCTGGGGATGAGGCTTGGGTGGGGCTGGGGCTGGGTCCAGGGCAGGGGCTGGGTCCAGGGCAGGGGCTGGGCTGGTGCTGGGGCTAGGCTGGGGCTGGGCTGTGGGCAGGGCTGGGGCTGGGCGGTGGCTGGGGCTGGGCTGGGGCTGGGCTGGGGCTGGGACTGGGTCCAGGGCACGGTCAGGACTGGGGCTGGGGCTAGGCTGGGGCAGGGCTGGGGCAGGGCTGGGGCTGGGGCTAGGCTGGGGCAGGGCTGGGGCAGGGCTGGGGCTGGGGCTGGGGCTGGGGCTGGGGCTGGGTCCAGGGCTGGGGCTGGGCTAGGGCTGGGGCTGGGCTGGGGCTGGGTCCAGGGCTGTGGCAAGGCTGTGGCTGGAGCTGGGCAGGGGCTGGGGCTGGGGCTGGGTCCAGGGTGGGGCTGGGGCAGGACTGGTGCCGGACTGGGGCTGGGGCTGGGTAGAGGGCAGGGCTGAGGCTGGGCTGGGGCTGGGTCCAGGGTGGGGCTGGGGCAGGACTGGTGCCGGACTGGGGCTGGGGCTGGGTAGAGGGCAGGGCTGGGGCTGGGCTGGGGCTGGGACTGGGTCCAGGTTGGGGCTGGACTGGGTCTGGGGCTAGGCTGGGGCAGGGTTGGGGCAGGGCTGGGGCTGGGTCCAGTGTGGGGCTGGAATGGGGCTGGGGCTAGGCTGGGGCAGGGCTGGGGCTGGGCTGGGGCTGGGTCCAGGGCAGGGGCTGGACTGGGGCTGGGGCTGGGGCTGGGGCTGGGTCCAGGGTGGGGCTGGGGCAGGACTGGTGCCGGACTGGGGCTGGGGCTGGGTAGAGGGCAGGGCTGGGGCTGGGCTGGGGCTGGGTCCAGGGCTGTGGCTGGGCTGTGGCTGGAGCTGGGCTGGGGCTGAAGGTGGGGCTTGACTAGGGCTGGGCTGGGCCCAGGGCTGCGACTGGGGATGGGTCCAGGGCTGGGGCTGGGCTGTGGCTGGGGCTGGGCTGTGGCAGGGCTGGGGATGGGGATGAGGCTGGGATGGGGCTGGGGCTGGGTCCAGGGCAGGGGCTGGTCTGGGGCTGGGGCTAGGCTGGGGCAGGGCTGGGGCAGGGCTGGGGCTGGGGCTGGGTCCAGGGTGGGGCTGGGGCTGGGCTGGGGGCAGGGCTGGGGTGGGGCAGGGCTGAGGGCAGGGCTGGGGCTGGGGTCTGGGATGGGGCAGGACTGGGACTGGGACAGGGGCACGGGCGAGGCTGGGGACAGGGCTAGTGCTGGAGCTAGGGCAGAGCTGAGGCCAGGCTGGGGCTGGGTTCGGCTGAGGGGTGGGGCTTGGTCCAGGGCTGGGGCTGGGCTAGGGCAGGGCTGGGGCTGGGGCTGGGCTGGGGCTGGGTCCAGGGCTGTGGCAGGGCTGTGGCTGGAGCTGGGCTGGGGCTGAGGGTGGGGCTGGGGCTGGGCTAGGGCTGGGCTGGGGCCGGGGCTGCGACTGGGGCTGGATCCAGGGCTGGGGCTGGGCTGTGGCTGGGGCTGGGGTGGGGCAGAGCTGGGGCTGTGGCTGGGGCTGGGCTGGGGCTGGGCCGGGGCAGGGCTGGGCTGGGGCCGGGCTGGGGCTGGGTTCGGTGCAGGGCTGGGGCTGGGGCAGGGCTGGGCTGGGGCCGGGGATGGGGCCGTGAGTGGGGCTTGGCTGGGGCTGGGGCTGGGGCTGGGCTGGGGCAGGGCTGGGCCTGGGCTGGGGATGAGGCTGGGGTGGGGCTGGGGCTGGGTCCAGGGCAGGGGCTTGGCTGGGGCTGGGGCTGGGGCTAGTCTGGGGCAGGGCTGGGGCTGGGGCTGGGTCCAGGGTGGGGCTGGGGCTGGGCTGGGGGCAGGGCTGGGGCTGGGCGGTGGCTGGGGCTGGGCTGGGGCTGGGCTGGGGCTGGGACTGAGTCTAGGGAAGGGTCTGGTCTGGGGCTGGGGCTAGGCTGGGGCAGGGCTGGGGCTGGGCTGGGGCTGGGACTGGGTCCAGGGCAGGGTCTGGTCTGGGGCTGGGGCTAGGCTGGGGCAGGACTGGGGCCGGGCTGGGGCTGGGTCCAGGGCTGTGGCTGGGCTGTGGCTGGAGCTGGGCTGGGGCTGAGGGTGGGGCTGGGGCTGGGCTAGGGCTGGGCTGGGGCCGGGGCTGCGACTGGGGCTGGGTCCAGGGCTGGGGCTGGGCTGGGGCTGGGCTGGGCCTGGGCTGGGGATGAGGGTGGGGCTGGACTAGGGGTGGGCTGGGCCCGGGGCTGTGACTGGGGCTGGGTCCAGGGCTGGGGCTGGGTCCAGGGCTGGGGCTGGGCTGTGGCTAGGGCTGGGCTGTGGCAGGGCTGGGGATGGGGATGAGGCTGGGGCAGGGCTGGGGAAGGGCTGGGGCTGGGGCTAGGCTGGGGCAGGGCTGGGGCAGGGCTGGGGCTGGGGCTGGGTCCAGGGTGGGGCTGGGGCTGGGCTGGGGGCAGGGCTGGGGTGGGGCAGGGCTGAGGGCAGGGCTGGGGCTGGGGGCTGGGGATGAGACTGGGGTGGGGCTGGGGCTGGGTCCAGGGCTGGGGCTTGGCTGGGGCTGGGGCTAGGCTGGGGCAGGGCTGGGGATGAGGCTGGGGTGGGGCTGGGGCTGGGTCCAGGGCTGGGGCTGGGCTAGGGCTGGGGCTGGGCTGGGGCTGGGTCCAGGGCTGTGGCAAGGCTGTGGCTGGAGCTGGGCAGGGGCTGGGCTGGGGCTGGGGCTGGGGCTTGGGCTGGGGCTGGGTCCAGGGTGGGGCTGGGGCAGGACTGGTGCCGGACTGGGGCTGGGGCTGGGTAGAGGGCAGGGCTGGGGCTGGGCTGGGGCTGGGTCCAGGGTGGGGCTGGGGCAGGACTGGTGCCGGACTGGGGCTGGGGCTGGGTAGAGGGCAGGGCTGGGGCTGGGCTGGGGCTGGGTCCAGGGTGGGGCTGGGGCAGGACTGGTGCCGGACTGGGGCTGGGGCTGGGTAGAGGGCAGGGCTGGGGCTGGGCTGGGGCTGGGACTGGGTCCAGGTTGGGGCTGGACTGGGTCTGGGGCTAGGCTGGGGCAGGGCTGGGGAAGGGCTGGGGCTGGGTCCAGTGTGGGGCTGGACTGGGGCTGGGGCTAGGCTGGGGCAGGGCTGGGGCTGGGCTGGGTCTGGGTCCAGGGTAGGGGCTGGGCTGGGGCTGGGGCTGGGCTGGGGCCGAGGGTGAGGCTGAGGGCAGGGCTGGGCTAGGGCTGGGGCTGGGGCTGGGGCTGGGTCCAGGGTGGGGCTGGGGCAGGACTGGTGCCGGACTGGGGCTGGGGCTGGGTAGAGGGCAGGGCTGAGGCTGGGCTGGGGCTGGGTCCAGGGCTGTGGCTGGGCTGTGGCTGGAGCTGGGCTGGGGCTCAAGGTGGGGCTGGACTAGGGCTGGGCTGGGCCCGGGGCTGCGACTGGGGATGGGTCCAGGGCTGGGACTGGGCTGTGGCTAGGGCTGGGCTGTGGCAGGGCTGGGGATGGAGATGAGGCTGGGGTGGGGCTGGGGCTGGGTCCAGGGCAGGGGCTGGTCTGGGGCTGGGGCTAGGCTGGGGCTGGGCTGTGGGCAGGGCTGTGGCTGGGCGGTGGCTGGGGCTGGGCTGGGGCTGGGTTGGGGCTGGGACTGGGTCCAGGGCAGGGTCAGGACTGGGGCTGGGGCTAGGCTGGGGCAGGGCTGGGGCAGGGCTGGGGCTGGGGCTAGGCTGGGGCAGGGCTGGGGCAGGGCTGGGGCTGGGGCTGGGTCCAGTGTGGGGATGGACTGGGACTGGGGCTAGGCGGGGGCAGGGCGGGGGCTGGGCTGGGGCTGGGACTGGGTCCAGGGTGGGGCTGGACTGGGTCTGGGGCTTGGCTGTGGCAGGGCTGGGGCTGGGGCTGGGCTGGGGCTGGGTCCAGGGCTGTGGCTGGGCTGTGGCTGGAGCTGGGCTGGGGCTGAGGGTGGGGCTGGACTAGGGGTGGGCTGGGCCCGGGGCTGTGACTGGGGCTGGGTCCAGGGCTGGGGCTGGGCTGTGGCTAGGGCTGGGCTGTGGCAGGGCTGGGGATGGGGATAAGGCTGGGGTGGGGCTGGGGCAGGGCTGGGGCTGGGGCTAGGCTGGGGCAGGGCTGGGGCAGGGCTGGGGCTGGGGCTGGGTCCAGGGTGGGGCTGGGGCTGGGCTGGGGGCAGGGCTGGGGTGGGGCAAGGCTGAGGGCAGGGCTGGGGCTGGGGGCTGGGGATGAGGCTGGGGTGGCGCTGGGGCTGGGTCCAGGGCAGGGGCTTGGCTGGGGCTGGGGCTAGGCTGGGGCAGGGCTGGGGATGAGGCTGGGGTGGGGCTGGGGCTGGGTCCAGGGCTGGGTCTGGGCTAGGGCTGGGGCTGGGCTGGGGTTGGGTCCAGGGCTGTGGCAAGGCTGTGGCTGGAGCTGGGCAGGGGCTGGGCTGGGGCTGGGGCTGGGGCTGGGGCTGGGTCCAGGGTGGGGCTGGGGCAGGACTGGTGCCGGACTGGGGCTGGGGCTGGGTAGAGGGCAGGGCTGGGGCTGGGCTGGGGCTGGGTCCAGGGTGGGGCTGGGGCAGGACTGGTGCCGGACTGGGGCTGGGGCTGGGGCTGAGGGTGGGGCTGGGGCTGGGCTAGGGCTGGGCTGGGGCCGGGGCTGCGACTGGGGCTGGGTCCAGGGCTGGGGCTGGGCTGGGCCTGGGCTGGGCCTGGGCTGGGGATGAGGCTTGGGTGGGGCTGGGGCTGGGTCCAGGGCAGGGGCTGGGTCCAGGGCAGGGGCTGGGCTGGTGCTGGGGCTAGGCTGGGGCTGGGCTGTGGGCAGGGCTGGGGCTGGGCGGTGGCTGGGGCTGGGCTGGGGCTGGGCTGGGGCTGGGACTGGGTCCAGGGCACGGTCAGGACTGGGGCTGGGGCTAGGCTGGGGCAGGGCTGGGGCAGGGCTGGGGCTGGGGCTAGGCTGGGGCAGGGCTGGGGCAGGGCTGGGGCTGGGGCTGGGGCTGGGGCTGGGGCTGGGTCCAGGGCTGGGGCTGGGCTAGGGCTGGGGCTGGGCTGGGGCTGGGGCTGGGTCCAGGGTGGGGCTGGGGCAGGACTGGTGCCGGACTGGGGCTGGGGCTGGGTAGAGGGCAGGGCTGGGGCTGGGGTGGGGCTGGGTCCAGGGTGGGGCTGGGGCAGGACTGGTGCCGGACTGGGGCTGGGGCTGGGTAGAGGGCAGGGCTGGGGCTGGGCTGGGGCTGGGACTGGGTCCAGGTTGGGGCTGGACTGGGTCTGGGGCTAGGCTGGGGCAGGGCTGGGGCAGGGCTGGGGCTGGGTCCATTGTGGGGCTGGACTGGGGCTGGGGCTAGGCTGGGGCAGGGCTGGGGCTGGGCTGAGGCTGGGTCCAGGGCAGGGGCTGGGCTGGGGCTGGGGCTGGGGCTGGGGCTGGGTCCAGGGTGGGGCTGGGGCAGGACTGGTGCCGGACTGGGGCTGGGGCTGGGTAGAGGGCAGGGCTGGGGCTGGGCTGGGGCTGGGTCCAGGGCTGTGGCTGGGCTGTGGCTGGAGCTGGGCTGGGGCTGAAGTTGGGGCTTGACTAGGGCTGGGCTGGGCCCAGGGCTGCGACTGGGGATGGGTCCAGGGCTGGGGCTGGGCTGTGGCTGGGGCTGGGCTGTGGCAGGGCTGGGGATGGGGATGAGGCTGGGATGGGGCTGGGGCTGGGTCCAGGGTGGGGCTGGGGCTGGGCTGGGGGCAGGGCTGGGGTGGGGCAGGGCTGAGGGCAGGGCTGGGGCTGGGGGCTGGGATGGGGCAGGACTGGGACTGGGACAGGGGCACAGGCGAGGCTGGGGACAGGGCTAGGGCTGGAGCTAGGGCAGGGCTGGGGCTGGGCTGGGGCTGGAGCTGGGGCTGGGTTGCGGCTGGGTCCAGGGCAGGGGCTGGGCTGGGGCTGGGGCTGGGCTGGGGCCGAGGGTGAGGCTGAGGGCAGGGCTGGGCTAGGGCTGGGGCTGGGGCAGGGCTGGGCTGGGGCTGGGGCTGGGGCAGGGCTGGGGCTGGGGCTGGGGCTGGGCTGGGGCTGGGACTGGGTCCAGGGCAGGGGCTGGGCTGGGGCTGGGGCTAGGCCGGGGCAGGGCTGGGGCTGGGCTGGGGCTGGGACTGGGTCCAGGGCAGGGTCAGGACTGGGGCTGGGGCTAGGCTGGGGCAGGGCTGGGGCAGGGCTGGGGCTGGGGCTGGGTCCAGTGTGGGGCTGGACTGGGGCTGGGGCTAGGCTGGGGCAGGGCTGGGGCTGGGCTGGGGCTGGGACTGGGTCCAGGGTGGGGCTGGACTGGGTCTGGGGCTAGGCTGGGGCAGGACTGGTGCCGGGCTGGGGATGGGGCTGGGCTGAGGGCAGGGCTGGGGCCAGGGCTGGGGCTGGGGCTGGGGCTGGGCTGGGGTTTGGCTGGGGCCGAGTCTGGGGCAGGGGCTGGGGCCGGGGCAGAGGCAGGGCTGGGGCAGGGCTGGAACTGGAGCTGGGCTGGGGGCAAGGTTGGGGCTGGGGCTGGGGCTGTGGACAGGGCTGGGGCTAGGGCTGAGGTAGGGGTAGGGCTGGGGCTGGACTAGGCTTGAGGCTGGGCCTTGGGCTGGGGCTGGATTGGCACAGGGCTGGGGCTGGGGCTGGAGCCAGGGCTGGGGCAGGAGCCAGGGCTGGGGCAGGGCTGTGGCTGGAGCTGGGCTGGGGCTGGGTCCAGGGCTGTGGCAGGGCAATGGCTGGAGCTGGGCTGGGGCTGAGGGTGGGTCTGGGGCTGGGCTAGGGCTGGGCTGGGGCCGGGGCTGGGGTGGGGCAGGGCTG
This sequence comes from Melanerpes formicivorus, assembly GCF_026170545.1. NCBI lineage: Eukaryota > Metazoa > Chordata > Aves > Piciformes > Picidae > Melanerpes > Melanerpes formicivorus. The sequence goes on from NW_027142883.1 coordinate 54,115, forward strand.
GGGCTGTGGCTGGGGCTGGGCAGGGGCTGGGGCTGGACCAGGGCAGGGCTGGGCTGGGGCCGGGCTGGGGCTGGGTTCGGTGCAGGGCTGGGGCTGGGGCTGGGGCTGGGCTGGGGCAGGGCTGGGCCTGGGCTGGGGATGAGGCTGGGGTGGGGCTGGGGCTGGGTCCAGGGCAGGGGCTTGGCTGGGGCTGGGGCTAGTCTGGGGCAGGGCTGGGGCTGGGGCTGGGTCCAGGGTGGGGCTGGGGCAGGACTGGTGCTGGGCTGGGGCTGGGGCTGGGTAGAGGGCAGGGCTGTGGCAGGGCTGGGGCTGGGGCTGGGCTGGGGCTGGGTCCAGGGCTGTGGCTGGGCTGTGGCTGGAGCTGGGCTGGGGCTGAGGGTGGGGCTGGACTAGGGCTGGGCTGGGCCCGGGGCTGCGACTGGGGCTGGGTCCAGGGCTGGGACTGGGCTGTGGCTAGGGCTGGGCTGTGGCAGGGCTGGGGATGGGGATGAGGCTGGGGTGGGGCTGGGGCTGGGTCCAGGGCAGGGGCTGGTCTGGGGCTGGGGCTAGGCTGGGGCAGGGCTGGCGCAGGGCTGGGGCTGGGGCTGGGTCCAGGGTGGGGCTGGGGCTGGGCTGGGGGCAGGGCTGGGGTGGGGCAGGGCTGAGGGCAGGGCTGGGGCTGGGGGCTGGGATGGGGCAGGACTGGGACTGGGACAGGGGCATGGGCGAGGCTGGGGACAGGGCTAGGGCTGGAGCTAGGGCAGGGCTGGGGCCAGGCTGGGGCTGGGTTCGGCTGAGGGGTGGGGCTTGGTCCAGGGCTGGGGCTGGGCTAGGGCAGGGCTGGGGCTGGGGCTGGGCTGGGGCTGGGTCCAGGGCTGTGGCTGGGCTGTGGCTGGAGCTGGGCTGGGGCTGAGGGTGGGGCTGGACTAGGGCTGGGCTGGGCCCGGGGCTGCGACTGGGGCTGGGTCCAGGGCTGGGACTGGGCTGTGGCTAGGGCTGGGCTGTGGCAGGGCTGGGGATGGGGATGAGGCTGGGGTGGGGCTGGGGCTGGGTCCAGGGCAGGGGCTGGGGCTGGGCTGGGGGCAGGGCTGGGGCAGGGCTGGGGCTGGGGCTGGGATGGGGCAGGACTGGGACTGGGACAGGGGCACGGGCGAGGCTGGGGACAGGGCTAGGTCTGGAGCTAGGGCAGGGCTGGGGCCAGGCTGGGGCTGGGTTCGGCTGAGGGGTGGGGCTTGGTCCAGGGCTGGGGTTGGGCTAGGGCAGGGCTGGGGCTGGGGCTGGGCTGGGGCTGGGTCCAGGGCTGTGGCAGGGCTGTGGCTGGAGCTGGGCTGGGGCTGAGGGTGGGGCTGGGGCTGGGCTAGGGCTGGGCTGGGGCCGGGGCTGCGACTGGGGCTGGATCCAGGGCTGGGGCTGGGCTGTGGCTGGGGCTGGGTTGGGGCTGGGGCTGGGATGGGGCAGGACTGGGACTGGGACAGGGGCATGGGCGAGGCTGGGGACAGGGCTAGGGCTGGAGCTAGGGCAGGGCTGGGGCCAGGCTGGGGCTGGGTTCGGCTGAGGGGTGGGGCTTGGTCCAGGGCTGGGGCTGGGCTAGGGCAGGGCTGGGGCTGGGGCTGGGGCTGGGCTGGGGCTGGGTCCAGGGCTGTGGCAGGGCTGTGGCTGGAGCTGGGCTGGGGCTGAGGGTGGGGCTGGGGCTGGGCTAGGGCTGGGCTGGGGCCGGGGCTGCGACTGGGGCTGGATCCAGGGCTGGGGCTGGGCCGGGGCTGGGGCTGGGTCCAGTGTGGGGCTGGACTGGGTCTGGGGCTAGGCTGGGGCAGGGCTGGGGCTGGGCTGGGGCTGGGACTGGGTCCAGGGTGGGGCTGGACTGGGTCTGGGGCTTGGCTGGGGCAGGGCTGGGGCTGGGCAGGGCGGGGTCTGGGGCAGGGCTGGGCTACGGCTGGGCTGCGACCGGGGATGGGTCCGGGGTGGGGCTGGGGCTGGGCTGAGGGCAGGGCTGGGGCCAGGGCTGGGGCTGGGGCTGGGGCTGGGCTGGGGTTTGGCTGGGGCCAGGGCTGGGGCAGGGGCTGGGGCCGGGGCTGGGTAGAGGGCAAGGCTGTGGCAGGGCTAGGGCTGGGGCTGGGCTGGGGCTGGGTCCAGGGCTGTGGCTGGGCTGTGGCTGGAGCTGGGCTGGGGCTGAGGGTGGGGCTGGGGCTGGGGCTGTGGACAGGGCTGGGGCTAGGGCTGAGGTAGGGGTAGGGCTGGGGCTGGACTAGGCTTGAGGCTGGATTTTGGGCTGGGGCTGGGTTGGCACAGGGCTGGGGCTGGGGCTGGAAGCAAGGCTTGGGCAGGGCTGGGGCTGGGGCTGGAGCCAGGGCTGGGGCAGGAGCCAGGGCTGGGGCAGGGCTGTGGCTGGAGCTGGGCTGGGGCTGGGTCCAGGGCTGTGGCAGGGCAATGGCTGGAGCTGGGCTGGGGCTGAGGGTGGGGCTGGGGCTGGGCTAGGGCTGGGCTGGGGCCGGGGCTGGGGTGGGGCAGGGCTGGGGCTGTGGCTGGGGCTGGGCTGGGGCTGGGCCGGGGCAGGGCTGGGCTGGGGCCGGGCTGGGGCTGGGTTCAGTGCAGGCCTGGGGCTGGGGCAGGGCTGGGCTGGGGCCGGGGATGGGGCCGTGAGTCGGGCTTGGCTGGGGCTGGGGCTGGGGCTGGGCTGGGGCAGGGCTGGGCCTGGGCTGGGGATGAGGCTGGGGTGGGACTGGGGCTGGGTCCAGGGCAGGGGCGTGGCTGGGGCTGGGGCTAGTCTGGGGCAGGGCTGGGGCTGGGGCTGGGTCCAGGGTGGGGCTGGGGCTGGGCTGGGGGCAGGGCTGGGGCTGGGCGGTGGCTGGGGCTGGGCTGGGGCTAGGCTGGGGCTGGGACTGAGTCCAGGGAAGGGTCTGGACTGGGGCTGGGGCTAGGCTGGGGCAGGGCTGGGGCAGGGCTGGGGCTGGGGCTGGGTCTAGGGTGGGGCTGGGGCTGGGCTGGGGGCAGGGCTGGGGTGGGGCAGGGCTGAGGGCAGGGCTGGGGCTGGGTGCTGGGATGGGGCAGGACTGGGACTGGGACAGGGGCACGGGCGAGTCTGGGGACAGGGCTAGGGCTGGAGCTAGGGCAGGGCTGGGGCTGGGCTGGGGCTGGAGCTGGGGCTGGGTTGGGGCTGGGTCCAGGGCAGGGGCTGGGCTGGGGCTGGGGCTGGGCTGGGTCCAAGGGTGAGGCTGAGGGCAGGGCTGGGCTGGGGCTGGGGCTAGGCCGGGGCAGGGCTGGGGCTGGGCTGGGGCTGGGACTGGGTCCAGGGCAGGGTCAGGACTGGGGCTGGGGCTAGGCTGGGGCAGGGCTGGGGCAGGGCTGGGGCTGGGGCTGGGTCCAGTGTGGGGCTGGACTGGGGCTGGGGCTAGGCTGGGGCAGGGCTGGGGCTGGGCTGGGGCTGGGGCTGGGTCCAGTGTGGGGCTGGACTGGGTCTCGGGCTAGGCAGGGGCAGGCCTGGTGCCGGGCTGGGGCTGGGGCTGGGCTGAGGGCAGGGCTGTGGCAGGGCTGGGGCTGGGGCTGGGTCCAGGGCTGTGGCTGGGCTGTGGCTGGAGCTGGGCTGGGGCTGAGGGTGGGGCTGGGGCTGGACTAGGGCTGGGCTGGGCCCGGGGCTGCGACAGGGGCTGGGTCCAGGGCTGGGGCTGGGCTGTGCCTAGGGCTGGGCTGTGGCAGGGCTGGGGCTGGGGCTGGGGCTGGGCCGGGGCTGAGTCCAGGGCAGGGGCTGGGCTGGGGCTGGGCCTGGGCTGGGGCCGGGGATGGGGCCGTGAGTGGGTCTTTACTGGGGCTGGGGCTGGGGCTGGGCTGGGGCTGGGACTGGGTCCAGGGCAGGGGCTGGGTCCAGGGCAGGGGCTGGGCTGGGGCTGGGGCTAGGCTGGGGCTGGGCTGTGGGCAGGGCTGGGGCTGGGCGGTGTCTGGGTCTGGGCTGGGGCTGGGGCTAGGCTGGGGCAGGGCTGGGGCAGGACTGGGGCTGGGGCTAGGCTGGGGCAGGGCTGGGGCTGGGCTGGGGCTGGGGCTGGGTCCAGTGTGGGGCTGGACTGGGGCTGGGGCTAGGCTGGGGCAGGGCTGGGGCAGGGCTGGGGCTGGGGCTGGGTCAAGGGTGGGGCTGGGGCTGGGCTGGGGGCAGGGCTGGGGTGGGGCAGGGCTGAGGGCAGGGCTGGGGCTGGGGGCTGGGATGGGGCAGGACTGGGACTGGGACAGGGGCACGGGCGAGGCTGGGGACAGGGCTAGGGCTGGAGCTAGGGCAGGGCTGGGGCTGGGCTGGGGCTGGAGCTGGGGCTGGGTTGGGGCTGGGTCCATGGCAGGGGCTGGGCTGGGGCTGGGGCTGGGCTGGGTCCGAGGGTGAGGCTGAGGGCAGGGCTGGGCTAGGGCTGGGGCTGGGGCAGGGCTGGGCTGGGGCCGGGGATGGGGCCGTGAGTGGGGCTTGGCTGGGGCTGGGGCTGGGGCTGGGGCTGGGCTGGGGCTGGGACTGTGTCCAGGGCAGGGGCTGGGCTGGGGCTGGGGCTAGGCCGGGGCAGGGCTGGGGCTGGGCTGGGGCTGGGACTGGGTCCAGGGCAGGGTCAGGACTGGGGCTGGGGCTAGGCTGGGGCAGGGCTGGGGCAGGGCTGGGGCTGGGGCTGGGTCCAGTGTGGGGCAGGACTGGTGCCGGGCTGGGGCTGGGGCTGCGCTGAGGGCAGGGCTGTGGCAGGGCTGGGGCTGGAGCTGGGCTGGGGCTGGGTCCAGGGCTGTGGCAGGGCTGTGGCTGGAGCTGGGCTGGGGTTGAGGGTGGGGCTGGGGCTGGGCTAGGGCTGGGCTGGAGCTGGGGCTGGGCTGGGGCTGGGTCCAGGGCTGTGGCAGGGCTGTGGCTGGAGCTGGGCTAGGGCTGAGGGTGGGGCTGGGGCTGGGCTAGGGCTGGGCTGGGGCCGGGGCTGCGACTGGGGCTGGATCCAGGGCTGGGGCTGGGCTGTGGCTGGGGCTGGGGTGGGGCAGAGCTGGGGCTGTGGCTGGGGCTGGGCTGGGGCTGGGCCGGGGCAGGGCTGGGCTGGGGCCGGGCTGGGGCTGGGTTCGGTGCAGGGCTCGGGCTGGGGCAGGGCTGGGCTGGGGCCGGGGATGGGGCCGTGAGTGGGGCTTGGCTGGGGCTGGGGCTGGGGCTGGGCTGGGGCAGGGCTGGGCCTGGGCTGGGGATGAGGCTGGGGTGGGGCTGGAGATAGGGCAGGGCTGGGGCCAGGCTGGGGCTGGGTTCGGCTGAGGGGTGGGGCTTGGTCCAGGGCTGGGGCTGGGCTAGGGCAGGGCTGGGGCTGGGGCTGGGCTGGGGCTGGGTCCAGGGCTGTGGCAGGGCTGTGGCTGGAGCTGGGCTGGGGCTGAGGGTGGGGCTGGGGCTGGGCTAGGGCTGGGCTGGGGCCGGGGCTGCGACTGGGGCTGGATCCAGGGCTAGGGCTGGGCTATGGCTGGGGCTGGGGTGGGGCAGAGCTGGGGCTGTGGCTGGGGCTGGGCTGGGGCTGGGCCGGGGCAGGGCTGGGCTAGGGCCGGCTGGGGCTGGGTTCGGTGCAGGGCTGGGGCTGGGGCAGGGCTGGGCTGGGGCCGGGGATGGGGCCGTGAGTGGGGCTTGGCTGGGGCTGGGGCTGGGGCTGGGCTGGGGCTGGGGCTGGGCTGGGGCAGGGCTGGGCCTGGGCTGGGGATGAGGCTGGGGTGGGGCTGGGGCTGGGTCCAGGGCAGGGGCTTGGCTGGGGCTGGGGCTGGGGCTAGTCTGGGGCAGGGCTGGGGCTGGGGCTGGGTCCAGGGTGGGGCTGGGGCTGGGCTGGGGGCAGGGCTGGGGCTGGGCGGTGGCTGGGGCTGGGCTGGGGCTAGGCTGGGGCTGGGACTGAGTCCAGGGAAGGGTCTGGACTGGGGCTGGGGCTAGGCTGGGGCAGGGCTGGGGCTGGGCTGGGGCTGGGACTGGGTCCAGGGCAGGGTCTGGTCTGGGGCTGGGGCTAGGCTGGGGCAGGACTGGGGCCGGGCTGGGGCTGGGTCCAGGGCTGTGGCTGGGCTGTGGCTGGAGCTGGGCTGGGGCTGAGGGTGGGGCTGGGGCTGGGCTAGGGCTGGGCTGGGGCCGGGGCTGCGACTGGGGCTGGGTCCAGGGCTGGGGCTGGGCTGGGGCTGGGCTGGGCCTGGGCTGGGGATGAGGCTTGGGTGGGGCTGGGGCTGGGTCCAGGGCAGGGGCTGGGTCCAGGGTAGGGGCTGGGCTGGGGCTGGGGCTAGGCTGGGGCTGGGCTGTGGGCAGGGCTGGGGCTGGGCGGTGGCTGGAGCTGGGCTGGGGCTGAGGGTGGGGCTGGGACTGGGTCCAGGGCAGGGTCAGGACTGGGGCTGGGGCTGGGGCTAGGCTGGGGCTGGGCTGGGGCTGGGCTGGGGCTGGGACTGGGTCCAGGGCAGGGTCAGGACTGGGGCTGGGGCTGGGCTGGGGCTGGGCTGGGGCTGGGCTGGGGCTTGGACTGGGTCCAGGGCAGGGTCAGGACTGGGGCTGGGGCTAGGCTGGGGCAGGGCTGGGGCAGGGCTGGGGCTGGGGCTAGGCAGGGGCAGGGCTGGGGCAGGGCTGGGGCTGGGGCTGGGTCCAGTGTGGGGCTGGACTGGGTCTGGGGATAGGCTGGCGCTGGGTCCAGGGCTGGGGCTGCGCTGGGGCAGGGCTGGGGCAGGGCTTTGGCTGGGGCTGGGCTCGGTACAGGGCTAGGGCTGGGGTTGGACAGGGGCACGGGCGAGGCTGGGGACAGGGCTAGGGCTGGAGCTAGGGCAGGGCTGGGGCCAGGCTGGGGCTGGTTTCGGCTGAGGGGTCGGGCTTGGTCCAGGGCTGGGGCTGGGCTAGGGCAGGGCTGGGGCTGGGGCTGGGCTGGGGCTGGGTCCAGGGCTGTGGCAGGGCTGTGGCTGGAGCTGGGCTGGGGCTGAGGGTGGGGCTGGGGCTGGGCTAGGGCTGGGCTGGGGCCGGGGCTGCGACTGGGGCTGGATCCAGGGCAGGGGCTGGGCTGTGGTTGGGGCTGGGGTGGGGCAGGGCTGGGGCTGTGGCTGGGGCTGGGCTGGGGCTGGGCCGGGGCAGGGCTGGGCTGGGGCTGGGCTGGGGCTGGGGCTGGGCTGGGCTGGGGCCGGGGATGGGGCCGTGAGTGGGGCTTGGCTGGGGCTGGGGCTGGGGCTGGGCTGGGGCAGGGCTGGGCCTGGGCTGGGGATGAGGCTGGGGTGGGGCTGGGGCTGGGTCCAGGGCAGGGGCTTGGCTGGGGCTGGGGCTAGGCTGGGGCAGGGCTGGGGCTGGGGCTGGGTCCAGGGTGGGGCTGGGGCTGGGCTGGGGGCAGGGCTGGGGCTGGGCGGTGGCTGGGGCAGGGCTGGGGCTGGGCTGGGGCTGGGACTGAGTCCAGGGAAGGGTCTGGACTGGGGCTGGGGCTAGGCTGGTGCAGGGCTGGGGCTGGGCTGGGGCTGGGACTGGGTCCAGGGCAGGGTCTGGTCTGGGGCTGGGGCTAGGCTGGGGCAGGACTGGGGCCGGGCTGGGGCTGGGTCCAGGGCTGTGGCTGGGCTGTGGCTGGAGCTGGGCTGGTGGTGAGGGTGGGGCTGGGGCTGGGCTAGGGCTGGGCTGGGGCCGGGGCTGCGACTGGGGCTGGGTCCAGGGCTGGGGCTGGGCTGGGGCTGGGACTGGGTCCAGGGCTGTGGCTGGGCTGTGGCTGGAGCTGGGCTGGGGCTGAGTGTGGGGCTGGGGCTGGGCTAGGTCTGGGCTGGGCCCGGGGCTGCGACTGGGGCTGGGTCCAGGGCTGGGGCTGCGCTGGGACAGGGCTGGGGCAGGGCTTTGGCTGGGGCTGGGCTCGGTACAGGGCTAGGGCTGGTGTTGGGCTGGGGCAGGTCTGGGGCTGGGCTAGGGCAGGGCTGGGGCAGGGTCCAGGGCTGTGGCTGGGCTGTGGCTGGTGCTGGGCTGGGGCTGAGGGCGGGGCTGGGGATGGGCTAGGGTAGGGTAGGGGCTGGGCAGGGTGGGGTCTGGGGCAGGGCTGGGCTACGGCTGGGCTGCGAGCGGGGATGAGTCCGGGGGTGGGGCTGGGGCTGGGCTGAGAGCAGGGCTGGGGCAGGGCTGGGGCTGGCTCCAGGGCTGTGGCTGGGCTGTGGCTGGAGCTGGGCTGGGGCTGAGGGTGGGGCTGGGGCTGGGCTAGGGCTGGGCTGGGCCTGGGCTGGGGATGAGGCTGGGGTGGGGCTGGGGCTGGGTCCAGGGCAGGGCTGGGGCTTGGGCTGGGCTGGGACCGGGGCTGGGCTGGGGTAGGGCTGGCACAGGGCTGGGGTTGTGGCTGGGTCTGGGGCGGGGACAGGGACAGGGCTAGGCCTGGGGCTGGGCTGGGGCCAAGTCTGGGGCCGGGGCTGGGGCCGGGGCAGGGGCAGGGCTGGGGCAGGGCTGGAACTGGGGCTGGGCTCGGGCCAAGGTTGGGCCTGGGGCTGGGCTGGAGCCGAGGGTGGGGCTGGGGCTGGGGCTGGGGCTGCGGACAGGGCTGGGTCTAGGGCTAAGGTAGGGGTAGGGCTTGGGCTGGATTGGGCCCAGGGCTGGGGCAGGACTAGGCTTGAGGCTGGGCCTTGGGCTGGGGCTGGGTTGGCGCAGGGTTGGGGCTGGGGCTGGAACCAAGGCATGGGCAGGGCTGGGGCTGGGGCTGGAGCCATGGTTGGGGCAGGAGCCAGGGCTGGGGCAGGGCTGAGGTCAGGCCTGGGGCTGCGGCTGGGGCAGGGCTGTGGCTGTGGCTGGGGCTGGGGACAGGGCTGGGGCCAGGCTGGGTCTGGGGCTTGGCTGAGGGCAGGGCTGGGGCTGGGGGCTGGGATGGGGCAGGGCTGGGCTGGGGCAGGGCTGGGGCCGGGCTGGGGCTGGGTTTGGTGCAGGGCTGGGGCTTGGTCCAGGGCTGGGGCTGGGCTGAGGGCACGGCTGGGCTAGGCCTGGGGCTGGGGCAGGGCTAGGTTAGGGCTGGGCTGAGGGCGGGGCTGGGGCTGGGGCTGGGCTTGGGGCAGGACTGGGATTGGGGCAGGGGCACGGGCCGAGGCTGGGGACAGGACTAGGGCTGGAGCTAGGGCGGGGCTGGGGCCAGGCTGGGGCTGGGTTTGGCTCAGGGCTGGGGCTTGGTCCAGGGCTGGGGCTGGGCTGAGGGCAGGACTGGGCTAGGGCTGGGGCTGGGTCAGGGCTGGGCTAGGGCTCAGCTGGGGCTGGGGATGGGGCCAGGGGTGGGGCTGGGGCTGGGTCCAGGGCTGGGGCTGGGCTGGGGCTGGTCTGGGGCAGTGCTGGGGTTGGGCTGTGGCTGGGCTGGGACCAGGACTGGGCTGGGGCAGGGACTGGGGCAGGGCTTGGGCTGAGGCTGGGGCTGGGATGGGGCAGGGCTGGGGCTGGGATGGGGCCGGGCTGGGGCTGGGGCTGGGGCTGGGGCTGGGATGGGGCAGGGCTGGGGCTAGGGCTGGGCTGGGGGCAGGGATGGGGCTGGGGCTGGGGCTGGGGCTGCGGACAGGGCTGGGGCTAGGGCTAAGGTAGGGGTAGGGCTGGGGCTGGATTGGGGCCAGGGCTGGGGCAGGACTAGGCTTGAGGCTGGGCCTTGGGCTGGGGCTGGGTTGGCGCAGGGTTGGGCCTGGGGCTGGAACCAAGGCATGGGCAGGGCTGGGGCTGGGGCTGGAGCCATGGTTGGGGCAGGAGCCAGGGCTGGGGCTGGGCTGAGGTCAGGCCTGGGGCTGCGGCTGGGGCAGGGCTGTGGCTGTGGCTGGGGCTGGGGACAGGGCTGGGGCCAGGCTGGGTCTGGGACTTGGCTGAGGGCAGGGCTGGGGCTGGGGGCTGGGATGGGGCAGGGCTGGGCTGGGGCAGGGCTGGGGCCGGGCTGGGGCTGGGTTTGGTGCAGGGCTGGGGCTGGGGCTGGGCGGGGGCTGGGGCAGGGCTGGGCTGGGGCCGGGGGTGGGGCTGGGGCTGGGGCTGGGGCGGGGACTGGGGCTGGGGCTAGGCTGGGGCACGGCTGGTGCTGGGCTGGGGCTGGGGCTGGGCCGAGGCAGGGCTGGGGCCGGGGCTGGGGCTGGGGCTGGGGCTGGGGCTGGGCGGTGGCTGGGGCTGGGCTGGGGCAGGGCTGGGGCCGAGTCTGGGGCAGGGGCTGGGGCCGGGGCAGAGGCAGGGCTGGGGCAGGGCTGGAACTGGGGCTGGGCTGGGGCCAAGGTTGGGGCTGGGCCTGGGCTGGTGGCGAGGGTGGGGCTGGGGCTGGGGCTGCGGACAGGGCTGGGGCTAGGGCTAAGGTAGGGGTAGGGCTGGGGCTGGATTGGGGCCAGGGCTGGGGCAGGACTACGCTTGAGGCTGGGCCTTGGGCTGGGGCTGGGTTGGCGCAGGGTTGGGGCTGGGGCTGGAACCAAGGCATGGGCAGGGCTGGGGCTGGGGCTGGAGCCATGGTTGGGGCAGGAGCCAGGGCTGGGGCAGGGCTGAGGTCAGGCCTGGGGCTGCGGCTGGGGCAGGGCTGTGGCTGTGGCTGGGGCTGGGGACAGGGCTGGGGCCAGGCTGGGTCTGGGGCTTGGCTGAGGGCAGGGCTGGGGCTGGGGGCTGGGATGGGGCAGGGCTGGGCTGGGGCAGCGCTGGGGCCGGGCTGGGGCTGGGTTTGGTGCAGGGCTGGGGCTGGGGCTGGGCGGGGGCTGGGGCAGGGCCGGGCTGGGGCCGGGGATGGGGCCGGGGGTGGGGCTGGGGCTGGGGCTGGGGCGGGGACTGGGGCTGGGGCTAGGCTGGGGCATGGCTGGTGCTGGGCTGGGGCTGGGGCTGGGCCGAGGCAGGGCTGGGGCCGGGGCTGGGGCTGGGGCAGGGGCTGGGGCTGGGCGGTGGCTGGGGCTGGGCTGGGGCCGAGTCTGGGGCAGGGGCTGGGGCCGGGGCAGAGGCAGGGCTGGGGCAGGGCAGGAACTGGGGCTGGGCTGGGGCCAAGGTTGGGGCTGGGCCTGGGCTGGTGGCGAGGGTGGGGCTGGGGCTGGGGCTGCGGACAGGGCTGGGGCTAGGGCTGAAGTAGGGGTAGGGCTGGCGCTGGATTGGGGCTTGGGCTGGGGCAGGACTAGGCTTGAGGCTGGGCCTTGGGCTGGGGCTGGGTTGGCGCAGGGCTGGGGCTGGGGCTGGAGCCATGGTTGGGGCAGGAGCCAGGGCTGGGGCAGGGCTGAGGTCAGGCCTGGGGCTGCGGCTGGGGCAGGGCTGTGGCTGTGGCTGGGGCTGGGGACAGGGCTGGGGCCAGGCTGGGTCTGGGGCTTGGCTGAGGGCAGGGCTGGGGCTGGGGGCTGGGATGGGGCAGGGCTGGGCTGGGGCAGGGCTGGGGCCGGGCTGGGGCTGGGTTTGGTGCAGGGCTGGGGCTGGGGCTGGGCGGGGGCTGGGGGCAGGGCTGGGATGGGGCCGGGGATGGGGCCGGGGGGTGGGGCTGGGGCTGGGGCTGGGGCGGGGACTGGGGCTGGGGCTAGGCTGGGGCACGGCTGGTGCTGGGCTGGGGCTGGGGCTGGGCCGAGGCAGGGCTGGGGCCGGGGCTGGGGCTGGGGCTGGGGCTGGGGCTGGGCGGTGGCTGGGGCTGGGCTGGGGCAGGGCTGGGGCCGAGTCTGGGGCAGGGGCTGGGGCCGGGGCAGAGGCAGGGCTGGGGCAGGGCAGGAACTGGGGCTGGGCTGGGGCCAAGGTTGGGGCTGGGCCTGGGCTGGTGGCGAGGGTGGGGCTGGGGCTGGGGCTGCGGACAGGGCTGGGGCTAGGGCTGAAGTAGGGGTAGGGCTGGCGCTGGATTGGGGCTTGGGCTGGGGAGGACTAGGCTTGAGGCTGGGCCTTGGGCTGGGGCTGGGTTGGCGCAGGGCTGGGGCTGGGGCTGGAACCAAGGCATGGGCAGGGCTGGGGCTGGGGCTGGAGCCAGGGCTGGGGCAGGGCTGTGGCTAGGCTGGGGCAGGGCCTGGGGCTGGGCTGTGGCTGGGGCTGGGGACACGGCTGGGGCCAGGCTGGGTCTGGGGCTGGGCTGAGGGCAGGGCTGGGGCTGGGGGCTGGGATGGGGCAGGACTGGGACTGGAGCAGTGGCACGGGCCAAGGCTGGGGACAGGGCTAGGGCTGGAGCTAGGGCAGGGCTGGGGCCAGGCTGGGGCTGGGTTTGGCTCAGGGCTGGGGCTTGGTCCAGGGCTGGGGCTGGGCTGAGGGCAGGGCTGGGCTAGGGCTGGGGCTGGGTCAGGGCTGGGCTAGGGCTCGGCTGGGGCTGGGGATGGGGCCAGGGGTGGGGCTGGGGCTGGGTCCAGGGCTGGGGCAGTGCTGGGGCTGGGCTGTGGCTGGGCTGGGACCAGGACTGGGCTGGGGCAGGGACTGGGGCAGGGGCTGGGCTGGGGACAGGGCTGGGGCCAGAGCTGGGGCAGGGCTGAGGGCACTGCTGGGCTAGGCCTGGGGCTGGAGCAGGGCTAGGGCTGGAGCTAGGGCAGGGCTGGGGCCAGGATGGGGCTGGGTTTGGCTCAGGTCTGGGGCTTGGTCCAGGGCTGGGGCTGGGCTGAGGGCACGGCTGGGCTAGGCCTGGGGCTGGGGCAGGGCTAGGTTAGGGCTGGGCTGAGGGCGGGGCTGGGGCTGGGGCTGGGCTTGGGGCAGGACTGGGATTGGGGCAGGGGCACGGGCCGAGGCTGGGGACAGGGCTAGGGCTGGAGCTAGGGCGGGGCTGGGGCCAGGCTGGGGCTGGGTTTGGCTCAGGGCTGGGGCTTGGTCCAGGGCTGGGGCTGGGCTGAGGGCAGGACTGGGCTAGGGCTGGGGCTGGGTCAGGGCTGGGCTAGGGCTCAGCTGGGGCTGGGGATGGGGCCAGGGGTGGGGCTGGGGCTGGGTCCAGGGCTGGGGCTGGGCTGGGGCTGGTCTGGGGCAGTGCTGGGGCTGGGCTGTGGCTGGGCTGGGACCAGGACTGGGCTGGGGCAGGGACTGGGGCAGGGCTTGGGCTGAGGCTGGGGCTGGGATGGGGCAGGGCTGGGGCTGGGATGGGGCCGGGCTGGGGCTGGGGCTGGGGCTGGGGCTGGGATGGGGCAGGGCTGGGGCTAGGGCTGGGCTGGGGGCAGGGATGGGGATGGGGCTGGGGCTGGGGCTTGGGCTGGGGCAGGGCTGGGGCTGGGCAGGGGATGAGGCTGGGGTGGGGCTGGGGCTGGGTCCAGGGCAGGGCTAGGGCTGGGGCTGGGGCTGGGGCTGGAACCAAGTCTTGGGCAGGGCTGGGGCTGGGCTGGGACCGGGACTGGGCAGGGGTAGGGCTGGGGCAGGGGCAGGGCTGGGGACGAGGGTGGGGAAGGGCTGGGGCTGGGCATGAACCGGGACTGGGCAGGGGTAGGGCCGGGGCTGGGGGCTGGGCTGGGCTGGGGTTGGGGTTGGGCTGGGGCTGGGGCTGGGGCTAGGGCCAGGGCTGCAACTGGGGCTGGGTCCAGGGCTGGGGCTGGGCTGGGGCTAGGCTGGGGCTGGGGCTGGCCTGGGGCTGAGGGTGGGTCTGGGGCTGGGCTGAGGGCAGGGCTGGGGCTGGGGGCTGGGATGGGGCAGGACTGGGACTGGGGCAGGGGCACGGGCCGAGTCTGGGGACAGGGCTAGCGCTGGAGCTAGGGCAGGGCTGGGGCCAGGCTGGGGCTGGGTTTGGCTCAGGGGTGGGGCTTGGTCCAGGGCTGGGGCTGGGCTAGGGCGTGGCTGGGGCTGGGGCTGGGTTGGGGCTGGGTCCAAGGCTGGGGCTGGGCTGTGGCTGGAGCTGGGCTGGGGCTGAGGGTGGGGCTGGGGCTGGGCTAGGGCTGGGCTGGGGGCCGGGGCTGCGACTGGGGCTGGGTCCAGGGCTGGGGCTGGGACTGGGCGAGGGCTGGGGCTGGGGCTGGGTCCAGGGTGGGGCTGGGGCTGGGCGAGGGCTGGGGCTGGGGCTGGGTCCAGGGCTGGGGCTGGGACTGGGCGAGGGCTGGGGCTGGGGCTGGGTCCAGGGTGGGGCTGGGGCTGGGCTGGTTGCAGGGCTGGGGCTCGGCGGTGGCTGGGGCTGGGCTGGGGCTGGGCTGGGGCTGGGGCTGGGTCCAGGGTGGGGCTGTGTCCAGGGCTGGGGCAGGGCTGGGTATGGGGCTGAGCTGGGGCTGGGTCCAGGGCTGTGGCTGGGCTGTGGCTGGAGCGGGGCGGGGGCTGAGGGTGGGGCTGGGGCTGGGCTAGGGCTGGGTTGGGGCCGGGGCTGCGACTGGGGCTGGATCCAGGGCTGGGGCTGGGCTGTGGCTGGGGCTGGGGCTGGGGACAGGGCAGGCGCTGGGGCTGGGGCTGGGCTGGGGCTGGGCTGGGGCCGGGGCTGCGACTGGGGCTGGGTCCAGGGCTGGGGCTGGGACTGGGAGAGGGCTGGGGCTGGGGCTGGGTCCAGGGCGGGGCTGGGGCTGGGCTGGTTGCAGGGCTGGGGCTCGGCGGTGGCTGGGGCTGGGCTGGGGCTGGGCTGTGGCGGGGGCTGGGTCCAGGGTGGGGCTGTGTCCAGGGCTGGGGCAGGACTGGGGCCGGGGTGGGGCTGGGGCTGGGCTGAGGGCAGGGCTGGGGCAGGGCTAGGGATGGGGCTGGGCTGGGGCTGGGTCCAGGGCTGTGGCTGGGCTGTGGCTGGAGCTGGGCTGGGGCTGAGGGTGGGGCTGGGGCTGGGCTAGGGCTGGGCTGATGCCGGGGCTGCGACTGGGGCTGGGTCCAGGGCTAGGGCTGGGCTGTGGCTGGGGCTGGGCTGGGGCAGGGCTGGGCTGGGGCAGGGGCTGAGCTGGGGCCGAGGTTGGGGCTGTGGCTGGGGCTTGGCTGGGGCAGGGGCCGCGGCTGGGGACAGGGCTGGGGCCAGAGCTGGGGCAGGGCTGAGGCCGGGCTGGGGCTGGGTTCGGTGCAGGGCTGGGGCTGGGGCAGGGCGGGGGCTGGGGCAGGGCTGAGCTGGGGCCAGGGATGGGGCCGGGGGTGGGGCTGGGGCTGGGTCCAGGGTTTGGCTGGGGCTGGGCTGGTTGTAGGGCTGGGGCTCGGCGGTGGCTGGGGCTGGGCTGGGGCTGGGCTGGGGCTGGGACTGGGTCCAGGGCAGGGGCTGGACTGGGGCTGGGGCTGGGCCGAGGCAGGGCTGGGGCAGGGGCTGGGCTGGGGCCGAGGGTGGGGCTGGGGCTGGGGCTGGGGCTGCGGACAGGGCTGGGGCTAGGGCTGAAGTAGGGGTAGGGCTGGCGCTGGATTGGGGCTTGGGCTGGGGCAGGACTAGGCTTGAGGCTGGGCCTTGGGCTGGGGCTGGGTTGGCGCAGGGCTGGGGCTGGGGCTGGAGCCATGGTTGGGGCAGGAGCCAGGGCTGGGGCAGGGCTGAGGTCAGGCCTGGGGCTGCGGCTGGGGCAGGGCTGTGGCTGTGGCTGGGGCTGGGGACAGGGCTGGGGCCAGGCTGGGTCTGGGGCTTGGCTGAGGGCAGGGCTGGGGCTGGGGGCTGGGATGGGGCAGGGCTGGGCTGGGGCAGGGCTGGGGCCGGGCTGGGGCTGGGTTTGGTGCAGGGCTGGGGCTGGGGCTGGGCGGGGGCTGGGGCAGGGCTGGGCTGGGGCCGGGGATGGGGCCGGGGGTGGGGCTGGGGCTGGGGCTGGGGCGGGGACTGGGGCTGGGGCTAGGCTGGGGCACGGCTGGTGCTGGGCTGGGGCTGGGGCTGGGCCGAGGCAGGGCTGGGGCCGGGGCTGGGGCTGGGGCTGGGGCTGGGGCTGGGCGGTGGCTGGGGCTGGGCTGGGGCAGGGCTGGGGCCGAGTCTGGGGCAGGGGCTGGGGCCGGGGCAGAGGCAGGGCTGGGGCAGGGCAGGAACTGGGGCTGGGCTGGGGCCAAGGTTGGGGCTGGGCCTGGGCTGGTGGCGAGGGTGGGGCTGGGGCTGGGGCTGCGGACAGGGCTGGGGCTAGGGCTGAAGTAGGGGTAGGGCTGGCGCTGGATTGGGGCTTGGGCTGGGGAGGACTAGGCTTGAGGCTGGGCCTTGGGCTGGGGCTGGGTTGGCGCAGGGCTGGGGCTGGGGCTGGAACCAAGGCATGCGCAGGGCTGGGGCTGGGGCTGGAGCCAGGGCTGGGGCAGGGCTGTGGCTAGGCTGGGGCAGGGCCTGGGGCTGGGCTGTGGCTGGGGCTGGGGACACGGCTGGGGCCAGGCTGGGTCTGGGGCTGGGCTGAGGGCAGGGCTGGGGCTGGGGGCTGGGATGGGGCAGGACTGGGACTGGAGCAGTGGCACGGGCCAAGGCTGGGGACAGGGCTAGGGCTGGAGCTAGGGCAGGGCTGGGGCCAGGCTGGGGCTGGGTTTGGCTCAGGGCTGGGGCTTGGTCCAGGGCTGGGGCTGGGCTGAGGGCAGGGCTGGGCTAGGGCTGGGGCTGGGTCAGGGCTGGGCTAGGGCTCGGCTGGGGCTGGGGATGGGGCCAGGGGTGGGGCTGGGGCTGGGTCCAGGGCTGGGGCAGTGCTGGGGCTGGGCTGTGGCTGGGCTGGGACCAGGACTGGGCTGGGGCAGGGACTGGGGCAGGGGCTGGGCTGGGGACAGGGCTGGGGCCAGAGCTGGGGCAGGGCTGAGGGCACTGCTGGGCTAGGCCTGGGGCTGGAGCAGGGCTAGGGCTGGAGCTAGGGCAGGGCTGGGGCCAGGATGGGGCTGGGTTTGGCTCAGGTCTGGGGCTTGGTCCAGGGCTGGGGCTGGGCTGAGGGCACGGCTGGGCTAGGCCTGGGGCTGGGGCAGGGCTAGGTTAGGGCTGGGCTGAGGGCGGGGCTGGGGCTGGGGCTGGGCTTGGGGCAGGACTGGGATTGGGGCAGGGGCACGGGCCGAGGCTGGGGACAGGGCTAGGGCTGGAGCTAGGGCGGGGCTGGGGCCAGGCTGGGGCTGGGTTTGGCTCAGGGCTGGGGCTTGGTCCAGGGCTGGGGCTGGGCTGAGGGCAGGACTGGGCTAGGGCTGGGGCTGGGTCAGGGCTGGGCTAGGGCTCAGCTGGGGCTGGGGATGGGGCCAGGGGTGGGGCTGGGGCTGGGTCCAGGGCTGGGGCTGGGCTGGGGCTGGTCTGGGGCAGTGCTGGGGCTGGGCTGTGGCTGGGCTGGGACCAGGACTGGGCTGGGGCAGGGACTGGGGCAGGGCTTGGGCTGAGGCTGGGGCTGGGATGGGGCAGGGCTGGGGCTGGGATGGGGCCGGGCTGGGGCTGGGGCTGGGGCTGGGGCTGGGATGGGGCAGGGCTGGGGCTAGGGCTGGGCTGGGGGCAGGGATGGGGATGGGGCTGGGGCTGGGGCTTGGGCTGGGGCAGGGCTGGGGCTGGGCAGGGGATGAGGCTGGGGTGGGGCTGGGGCTGGGGCTGGGTCCAGGGCAGGGCTAGGGCTGGGGCTGGGGCTGGGGCTGGAACCAAGTCTTGGGCAGGGCTGGGGCTGGGCTGGGACCGGGACTGGGCAGGGGTAGGGCTGGGGCAGGGGCAGGGCTGGGGACAAGGGTGGGGAAGGGCTGGGGCTGGGCATGAACCGGGACTGGGCAGGGGTAGGGCCGGGGCTGGGGGCTGGGCTGGGGTTGGGGTTGGGCTGGGGCTGGGGCTGGGGCTAGGGCCAGGGCTGCAACTGGGGCTGGGTCCAGGGCTGGGGCTGGGCTGGGGCTAGGCTGGGGCTGGGGCTGGCCTGGGGCTGAGGGTGGGTCTGGGGCTGGGCTGAGGGCAGGGCTGGGGCTGGGGGGCTGGGATGGGGCAGGACTGGGACTGGGGCAGGGGCACGGGCCGAGTCTGGGGACAGGGCTAGCGCTGGAGCTAGGGCAGGGCTGGGGCCAGGCTGGGGCTGGGTTTGGCTCAGGGGTGGGGCTTGGTCCAGGGCTGGGGCTGGGCTAGGGCGTGGCTGGGGCTGGGGCTGGGTTGGGGCTGGGTCCAAGGCTGTGGCTGGGCTGTGGCTGGAGCTGGGCTGGGGCTGAGGGTGGGGCTGGGGCTGGGCTAGGGCTGGGCTGGGGGCCGGGGCTGCGACTGGGGCTGGGTCCAGGGCTGGGGCTGGGACTGGGCGAGGGCTGGGGCTGGGGCTGGGTCCAGGGTGGGGCTGGGGCTGGGCGAGGGCTGGGGCTGGGGCTGGGTCCAGGGCTGGGGCTGGGACTGGGCGAGGGCTGGGGCTGGGGCTGGGTCCAGGGTGGGGCTGGGGCTGGGCTGGTTGCAGGGCTGGGGCTCGGCGGTGGCTGGGGCTGGGCTGGGGCTGGGCTGGGGCTGGGGCTGGGTCCAGGGTGGGGCTGTGTCCAGGGCTGGGGCAGGGCTGGGTATGGGGCTGAGCTGGGGCTGGGTCCAGGGCTGTGGCTGGGCTGTGGCTGGAGCGGGGCGGGGGCTGAGGGTGGGGCTGGGGCTGGGCTAGGGCTGGGTTGGGGCCGGGGCTGCGACTGGGGCTGGATCCAGGGCTGGGGCTGGGCTGTGGCTGGGGCTGGGGCTGGGGACAGGGCAGGCGCTGGGGCTGGGGCTGGGCTGGGGCTGGGCTGGGGCCGGGGCTGCGACTGGGGCTGGGTCCAGGGCTGGGGCTGGGACTGGGAGAGGGCTGGGGCTGGGGCTGGGTCCAGGGCGGGGCTGGGGCTGGGCTGGTTGCAGGGCTGGGGCTCGGCGGTGGCTGGGGCTGGGCTGGGGCTGGGCTGTGGCGGGGGCTGGGTCCAGGGTGGGGCTGTGTCCAGGGCTGGGGCAGGACTGGGGCTGGGGTGGGGCTGGGGCTGGGCTGAGGGCAGGGCTGGGGCAGGGCTAGGGATGGGGCTGGGCTGGGGCTGGGTCCAGGGCTGTGGCTGGGCTGTGGCTGGAGCTGGGCTGGGGCTGAGGGTGGGGCTGGGGCTGGGCTAGGGCTGGGCTGATGCCGGGGCTGCGACTGGGGCTGGGTCCAGGGCTAGGGCTGGGCTGTGGCTGGGGCTGGGCTGGGGCAGGGCTGGGCTGGGGCAGGGGCTGAGCTGGGGCCGAGGTTGGGGCTGTGGCTGGGGCTTGGCTGGGGCAGGGGCCGCGGCTGGGGACAGGGCTGGGGCCAGAGCTGGGGCAGGGCTGAGGCCGGGCTGGGGCTGGGTTCGGTGCAGGGCTGGGGCTGGGGCAGGGCGGGGGCTGGGGCAGGGCTGAGCTGGGGCCAGGGATGGGGCCGGGGGTGGGGCTGGGGCTGGGTCCAGGGTTTGGCTGGGGCTGGGCTGGTTGTAGGGCTGGGGCTCGGCGGTGGCTGGGGCTGGGCTGGGGCTGGGCTGGGGCTGGGACTGGGTCCAGGGCAGGGGCTGGACTGGGGCTGGGGCTGGGCCGAGGCAGGGCTGGGGCAGGGGCTGGGCTGGGGCCGAGGGTGGGGCTGGGGCTGGGGCTGGGGCTGCGGACAGGGCTGGGGCTAGGGCTGAAGTAGGGGTAGGGCTGGCGCTGGATTGGGGCTTGGGCTGGGGCAGGACTAGGCTTGAGGCTGGGCCTTGGGCTGGGGCTGGGTTGGCGCAGGGCTGGGGCTGGGGCTGGAGCCATGGTTGGGGCAGGAGCCAGGGCTGGGGCAGGGCTGAGGTCAGGCCTGGGGCTGCGGCTGGGGCAGGGCTGTGGCTGTGGCTGGGGCTGGGGACAGGGCTGGGGCCAGGCTGGGTCTGGGGCTTGGCTGAGGGCAGGGCTGGGGCTGGGGGCTGGGATGGGGCAGGGCTGGGCTGGGGCAGGGCTGGGGCCGGGCTGGGGCTGGGTTTGGTGCAGGGCTGGGGCTGGGGCTGGGCGGGGGCTGGGGCAGGGCTGGGCTGGGGCCGGGGATGGGGCCGGGGGTGGGGCTGGGGCTGGGGCTGGGGCGGGGACTGGGGCTGGGGCTAGGCTGGGGCACGGCTGGTGCTGGGCTGGGGCTGGGGCTGGGCCGAGGCAGGGCTGGGGCCGGGGCTGGGGCTGGGGCTGGGGCTGGGGCTGGGCGGTGGCTGGGGCTGGGCTGGGGCAGGGCTGGGGCCGAGTCTGGGGCAGGGGCTGGGGCCGGGGCAGAGGCAGGGCTGGGGCAGGGCAGGAACTGGGGCTGGGCTGGGGCCAAGGTTGGGGCTGGGCCTGGGCTGGTGGCGAGGGTGGGGCTGGGGCTGGGGCTGCGGACAGGGCTGGGGCTAGGGCTGAAGTAGGGGTAGGGCTGGCGCTGGATTGGGGCTTGGGCTGGGGAGGACTAGGCTTGAGGCTGGGCCTTGGGCTGGGGCTGGGTTGGCGCAGGGCTGGGGCTGGGGCTGGAACCAAGGCATGGGCAGGGCTGGGGCTGGGGCTGGAGCCAGGGCTGGGGCAGGGCTGTGGCTAGGCTGGGGCAGGGCCTGGGGCTGGGCTGTGGCTGGGGCTGGGGACACGGCTGGGGCCAGGCTGGGTCTGGGGCTGGGCTGAGGGCAGGGCTGGGGCTGGGGGCTGGGATGGGGCAGGACTGGGACTGGAGCAGTGGCACGGGCCAAGGCTGGGGACAGGGCTAGGGCTGGAGCTAGGGCAGGGCTGGGGCCAGGCTGGGGCTGGGTTTGGCTCAGGGCTGGGGCTTGGTCCAGGGCTGGGGCTGGGCTGAGGGCAGGGCTGGGCTAGGGCTGGGGCTGGGTCAGGGCTGGGCTAGGGCTCGGCTGGGGCTGGGGATGGGGCCAGGGGTGGGGCTGGGGCTGGGTCCAGGGCTGGGGCAGTGCTGGGGCTGGGCTGTGGCTGGGCTGGGACCAGGACTGGGCTGGGGCAGGGACTGGGGCAGGGGCTGGGCTGGGGACAGGGCTGGGGCCAGAGCTGGGGCAGGGCTGAGGGCACTGCTGGGCTAGGCCTGGGGCTGGAGCAGGGCTAGGGCTGGAGCTAGGGCAGGGCTGGGGCCAGGATGGGGCTGGGTTTGGCTCAGGTCTGGGGCTTGGTCCAGGGCTGGGGCTGGGCTGAGGGCACGGCTGGGCTAGGCCTGGGGCTGGGGCAGGGCTAGGTTAGGGCTGGGCTGAGGGCGGGGCTGGGGCTGGGGCTGGGCTTGGGGCAGGACTGGGATTGGGGCAGGGGCACGGGCCGAGGCTGGGGACAGGGCTAGGGCTGGAGCTAGGGCGGGGCTGGGGCCAGGCTGGGGCTGGGTTTGGCTCAGGGCTGGGGCTTGGTCCAGGGCTGGGGCTGGGCTGAGGGCAGGACTGGGCTAGGGCTGGGGCTGGGTCAGGGCTGGGCTAGGGCTCAGCTGGGGCTGGGGATGGGGCCAGGGGTGGGGCTGGGGCTGGGTCCAGGGCTGGGGCTGGGCTGGGGCTGGTCTGGGGCAGTGCTGGGGCTGGGCTGTGGCTGGGCTGGGACCAGGACTGGGCTGGGGCAGGGACTGGGGCAGGGCTTGGGCTGAGGCTGGGGCTGGGATGGGGCAGGGCTGGGGCTGGGATGGGGCCGGGCTGGGGCTGGGGCTGGGGCTGGGGCTGGGATGGGGCAGGGCTGGGGCTAGGGCTGGGCTGGGGGCAGGGATGGGGATGGGGCTGGGGCTGGGGCTTGGGCTGGGGCAGGGCTGGGGCTGGGCAGGGGATGAGGCTGGGGTGGGGCTGGGGCTGGGGCTGGGTCCAGGGCAGGGCTAGGGCTGGGGCTGGGGCTGGGGCTGGAACCAAGTCTTGGGCAGGGCTGGGGCTGGGCTGGGACCGGGACTGGGCAGGGGTAGGGCTGGGGCAGGGGCAGGGCTGGGGACGAGGGTGGGGAAGGGCTGGGGCTGGGCATGAACCGGGACTGGGCAGGGGTAGGGCCGGGGCTGGGGGCTGGGCTGGGGTTGGGGTTGGGCTGGGGCTGGGGCTGGGGCTAGGGCCAGGGCTGCAACTGGGGCTGGGTCCAGGGCTGGGGCTGGGCTGGGGCTAGGCTGGGGCTGGGGCTGGCCTGGGGCTGAGGGTGGGTCTGGGGCTGGGCTGAGGGCAGGGCTGGGGCTGGGGGCTGGGATGGGGCAGGACTGGGACTGGGGCAGGGGCACGGGCCGAGTCTGGGGACAGGGCTAGCGCTGGAGCTAGGGCAGGGCTGGGGCCAGGCTGGGGCTGGGTTTGGCTCAGGGGTGGGGCTTGGTCCAGGGCTGGGGCTGGGCTAGGGCGTGGCTGGGGCTGGGGCTGGGTTGGGGCTGGGTCCAAGGCTGTGGCTGGGCTGTGGCTGGAGCTGGGCTGGGGCTGAGGGTGGGGCTGGGGCTGGGCTAGGGCTGGGCTGGGGCCGGGGCTGCGACTGGGGCTGGGTCCAGGGCTGGGGCTGGGACTGGGCGAGGGCTGGGGCTGGGGCTGGGTCCAGGGTGGGGCTGGGGCTGGGCGAGGGCTGGGGCTGGGGCTGGGTCCAGGGCTGGGGCTGGGACTGGGCGAGGGCTGGGGCTGGGGCTGGGTCCAGGGCTGGGGCTGGGTCCAGGGTGGGGCTGGGGCTGGGCTGGTTGCAGGGCTGGGGCTCGGCGGTGGCTGGGGCTGGGCTGGGGCTGGGCTGGGGCTGGGGCTGGGTCCAGGGTGGGGCTGTGTCCAGGGCTGGGGCAGGGCTGGGTATGGGGCTGAGCTGGGGCTGGGTCCAGGGCTGTGGCTGGGCTGTGGCTGGAGCGGGGCGGGGGCTGAGGGTGGGGCTGGGGCTGGGCTAGGGCTGGGTTGGGGCCGGGGCTGCGACTGGGGCTGGATCCAGGGCTGGGGCTGGGCTGTGGCTGGGGCTGGGGCTGGGGACAGGGCAGGCGCTGGGGCTGGGGCTGGGCTGGGGCTGGGCTGGGGCCGGGGCTGCGACTGGGGCTGGGTCCAGGGCGGGGCTGGGGCTGGGCTGGTTGCAGGGCTGGGGCTCGGCGGTGGCTGGGGCTGGGCTGGGGCTGGGCTGTGGCGGGGGCTGGGTCCAGGGTGGGGCTGTGTCCAGGGCTGGGGCAGGACTGGGGCCGGGGTGGGGCTGGGGCTGGGCTGAGGGCAGGGCTGGGGCAGGGCTAGGGATGGGGCTGGGCTGGGGCTGGGTCCAGGGCTGTGGCTGGGCTGTGGCTGGAGCTGGGCTGGGGCTGGGCTAGGGCTGGGCTGATGCCGGGGCTGCGACTGGGGCTGGGTCCAGGGCTAGGGCTGGGCTGTGGCTGGGGCTGGGCTGGGGCAGGGCTGGGCTGGGGCAGGGGCTGAGCTGGGGCCGAGGTTGGGGCTGTGGCTGGGGCTTGGCTGGGGCAGGGGCCGCGGCTGGGGACAGGGCTGGGGCCAGAGCTGGGGCAGGGCTGAGGCCGGGCTGGGGCTGGGTTCGGTGCAGGGCTGGGGCTGGGGCAGGGCGGGGGCTGGGGCAGGGCTGAGCTGGGGCCAGGGATGGGGCCGGGGGTGGGGCTGGGGCTGGGTCCAGGGTTTGGCTGGGGCTGGGCTGGTTGTAGGGCTGGGGCTCGGCGGTGGCTGGGGCTGGGCTGGGGCTGGGCTGGGGCTGGGACTGGGTCCAGGGCAGGGGCTGGACTGGGGCTGGGGCTGGGCCGAGGCAGGGCTGGGGCAGGGGCTGGGCTGGGGCCGAGGGTGGGGCTGGGGCTGGGGCTGGGGCTGAGGGCAGGGCTGGGCTAGGGCTGGGGCTGGGGCAGGGGCCGGGGGATGGGGACAGGGCTGGGGCCAGAGCTGGGGCAGGGCTGGGGCCGGGGCTGGGGCTGGGGCTGGGGCTGGGCGGTGGCTGGGGCTGGGCTGGAACTGGGGCTGGGCTGGGGCCAAGGTTGGGGCTGGGCCTGGGCTGGTGGCGAGGGTGGGACTGGGGCTGGGGCTGCGGACAGGGCTGAGGCTAGGGCTGAGGTAGGGGTATGGCTGGCGCTGGATTGGGGCTTGGGCTGGGGCAGGACTAGGCTTGAGGCTGGGCCTTGGGCTGGGGCTGGGTTGGCGCAGGGCTGGGGCTGGGGCTGGAACCAAGGCATGGGCAGGGCTGGGGCTGGGGCTGGAGCCAGGGCTGGGGCAGGGCTGTGGCTAGGCTGGAGCAGGGCCTGGGGCTGGGCTGTGGCTGGGGCTGGGGACAGGGCTGGGGCCAGGCTGGGTCTGGGGCTGGGCTGAGGGCAGGGCTGAGGCTGGGGGCTGGGCTGGGGCAGGACTGGGACTGGGGCAGGGGCACGGGCCGAGGCTGGGGAGAGGGCTAGGGCTGGAGCTAGGGCAGGGCTGGGGCCAAGCTGGGGCTGGGTTTGGCTCAGGGCTGGGGCTTGGTCAAGGGCTGGGGCTGGGCTGAAGGCGCGGCTGGGCTAGGGCTGGGGCTGGGTCAGGGCTGGGCTAGGGCTCGGCTGGGGCTGGGGATGGGGCCAGGGGTGGGGCTGGGGCTGGGTCCAGGGCTGGGGCTGGGCTGGGGCTGGGGCTGGGCTGGGGCAGTGCTGGGGCTGGGCTGTGGCTGGGCTGGGCTGAGGGCAGGGCTGGGGCTGGGGGCTGGGCTGGGGCAGGACTGGGACTGGGGCAGGGGCACGGGCCGAGGCTGGGGACAGGGCTAGGGCTGGAGCTAGGGCATGGCTGGGGCCAGGCTGGGGCTGGGTTTGGCTCAGGGCTGGGGCTTGGTCCAGGGCTGGGGCTGGGCTGAAGGCGCGGCTGGGCTAGGGCTGGGGCTGGGTCGGGGCTGGGCTAGGGCTCCGCTGGGGCTGGGGATGGGGCCAGGGGTGGGGCTGGGGCTGGGTCCAGGGCTGGGGCGTGGCTGGGGCTGGGGTGGGCTGGGGCAGTGCTGGGGCTGGGCTGTGGCTGGGCTGGGACCAGGACTGGGCTGGGGCAGGGACTGGGGCAGGGGTTAGGCTGGGGCTGGGGCTGGGGCCAGAGCTGGGGCAAGGCTGGGGCTGGGCTGGGGCTGGGTTCGGTGCAGGCCTGGGTCTGGGTAGGGCGGGGACTGGGGCAGGGCTGGGCTACGGCTGGGCTGTGACCGGGGATGGGTCCGGGGGTGGGGCTGGGGCTGGGTTCAGGGCTGGGGCTGGGCTTGATCCGGGGCTGGGCTGGGGTTGGGCTGGGGCAAGGGCCGGGGCTGGGGAAGGGCTGGGTCCGGGACTTGGGCAGGGTTTGGGCTGGGCTGGGGCCAGGTCCGGGGTTGGAGGCTGGGGCCGGGGCTGGGCTGGGGCTGGGCTGGGTCTAGGGCTGGGGCTGTGCTGGTGCTGTGCTGGGAGTGGGCTGGGGACTAGGGCTGGGGCAGTGCTGGGGCACGGCTGGGGCAGGGCTGGGGCTGGGCTGGGGGCTGTGGCCAGGGCCGGGGCTGGGCTGGGGCTGGGCTGGAGCTAGGGCCAGGGCTGGAACCGGGGCTGGGGCTGGGCTGGGCTGGGGCCGGGGCTGGGGCAGGGCTGGGGCTGGGCTGGGGCTGGGTTCGGTGCAGGCCTGGGTCTGGGTAGGGCGGGGACTGGGGCAGGGCTGGGCTACGGCTGGGCTGTGACCGGGGATGGGTCCGGGGGTGGGGCTGGGGCTGGGTTCAGGGCTGGGGCTGGGCTGGGGCTGGGACTGGGGCAGGGCTAGGGCTGGGCTGGGGGCAAGGATGGGGTTTGGGCTGGGGCTGGACCAGGGCTTGGGCTGGGCTGGGACCGGGGCTGGGCTGGGGTAGGGCTGGCACAGGGCTAGGCCTGGGGCTGGGCTGGGGCCGAGTCTGGGGCCGGGGCTGGGGCCGGGGCAGGGGCAGGGCTGGGGCCGGGTCTGGGGCCGGGGCAGGGGCAGGGCTGGGGCCGGGCTGGGGCTGGGGCTGGGTCCAGGGCAGGAGTTGGACTGGGGCTGGGGCTGGGCCGGGGCAAGGCTGGGGCTGGGGCTGGGCTGGGGCCGAGGGTGGGGCTGGGACTGGGGCTGGGGCTGAGGGCAGGGCTGGGCTAGGGCTGGGGCTGGGGCAGGGGCCGGGGATGGGTCCGGGGGTGGGGCTGGGTCTGGGGCTGGGCTGCGCCTGGGCTGGGGATGAGGCTGGGGCAGGGCTAGGGCTGGGCTGGGACCGGGGCTGGGCTGGGGTAGGGCTGGCACAGGGCTGGGGCTGAGGCTGGGTCTGGGGCGGGGACTGGGGCAGGGCTAGGCCTGGGGCTGGGCTGGGGCTGAGTCTGGGGCCGGGGCTGGGGCCGGGGTAGGGGCAGGGCTGGGGCAGGGCCTGAACTGTGGCTGTGCTGGGGCCAAAGTTGGGGCTGGGCCTGGGCTGGTGGCGAGGGTGGGGCTGGGGCTGGGGCTGCGGACAGGGCTTGGGCTAGGGCTGAGGTAGGGGTAGGGCTGGGGCTGGATTGGGGCCAGGGCTGGGGCAGGACTAGGCTTGAGGCTGGGCCTTGGGCTGGGGCTGGGTTGGCGCAGGGCTGGGGCTGGGGCTGGGGCTGGAACCAAGGCATGGGCAGGGCTGGGGCTGGGGCTGGAGCCAGGGCTGGGGCAGGAGCCAGGGCTGGGGCAGGGCTGTGGCTAGGCTGGGGTAGGGACTGGGGCTGGGCTGTGGCTGGGGCTGGGGACAGGGCTGGGCTGGGGCCGAGGCTGGGGCCGTGAGTGGGGCTTGGCTGGGGCTGGGACTGGGGCTGGGCTGGGGATGAGGCTGGGGTGGGGCTGGGGCTGGTTCCAGGGCAGGGGCTTGGCTGGGGCTGGGGCTAGGGTGGGGCAGGGCTGGGGCAGGGCTGGGGCTGGGGCTGGGTCCAGGGTGGGGCTGGGGCTGGGCTGGGGGCAGGGCTGGGGCTGGGTGGTGGCTGGGGCTGGGCTGGGGCTGGGCTGGGTGTGGCCGGTTGACGTTGCGCCCTTAAGAAAGGGAATATGGTGGACGGAAGTTGGTAAACGGAAGGAATAATCTAAACTAATTTCATTGGGAGAGTGGGAGGAAGCACCTTCGGAACTGGGAGTGAACTGGGCACTCTGATACTTCTATCTTCAGTCTTGCTTCCGCCTTTCCACGGTGCAGCAGCTCTGTCTTGTGCTGGGCTTTCTGCCAAGGCTCCGGCCTTGAAAAACTGATAAGGCCTCTATTAACTCCTTTCCAATTAACACAAACTGCTTCTAACTTTTTTTCCTCTCTTTTCTTTCTCTTTCTATCCCATTCTGGGGAAAGGGCGGGGAGAGAGGGGAGAGCGGAGGTGGGGAACCCCCTCTGCCGAGGCGGGTCACTCTCATTTCTGTGTTACTCTGTTGTATATCTTTGTATATATTGTAGATATTGTAAATTTGTAAATATTCCCCTGCTTACCCTACACTGCTTTGTAAATATAGCTCCACTGCTTTGCTAATTCAGCTTGTGAGTTTATTTTTCCTTTCCCTTCAATTTTTTTTTTCCCTTTTACCTTACAAGGGGGAAGGGAGGAGGCTTCTCGGCCTTACCCTTCCAAACCCACCACAGCTGGGGCTGGGACTGGGTCCAGGGCAGGGTCTGGACTGGGGCTGGGGCTAGGCTGGGGCAGGGCTGGGGCTGGGCTGGGGCTGGGACTGGGTCCAGGGCAGGGGCTGGACTGGGGCTGGTGCTAGGCTGGGGCAGGACTGGGGCCGGGCTGGGGCTGGGGCTGGGCTGAGGGCAGGGCTGGGGCAGGGCTGGGGATGGGGCTGGGCTGGGGCTGGGTCCAGGGCAGGGGCTGGACTGGGGCTGGTGCTAGGCTGGGGCAGGACTGGGGCCGGGCTGGGGCTGGGGCTGGGCTGAGGGCAGGGCTGGGGCAGGGCTGGGGATGGGGCTGGGCTGGGGCTGGGTCCAGGGCTGTGGCTGGGCTGTGGCTGGAGCTGGGCTGGGGCTGAGGGTGGGGCTGGGGCTGGGCTAGGGCTGCGCTGGGGCCGGGGCTGTGAATGGGGCTGGGTCCAGGGCTGGGGCTGGGCTGTGGGTAGGGCTGGGCTGGGGCAGGGCTGGGGCTGTGGCTGGGGCTGGGCTGGGGCTGGGTCCAGGGCAGGGGCTGGGCTGGGGCTGGGGCTGGGCTGGGGCAGGGCTAAGGCAGGGGCTGGGCTGGGGCCGAGTGTGGGGCTGGGGCTGGGGCTGGGGCTGGGGCTGGGGCTGAGGGCAGGGCTGGGCTAGGGCTGGGGCTGGGGCAGGGGCCGGGGCTGGGGACAGGGCTGGGGCCAGAGCTGGGGCAGGGCTTGGGCCGGGGCTGGGGCTGGGCTGTGGATGGGCTGGGACCAGGACTGGGCTGGGGCAGGGACTGGGGCAGAGCTTGGGCTGGGGCTGGGGCTGGGCTGGGGCAGGGCTGGGGCTGGGCAGGGAATGAGGCTGGGGTGGGGCTGGGGCTGAGTCCAGGGCTGAGCTAGGGCTGGGGCTGGGGCTGGGCTGGGGCAGAGGGCGGGGCTGGGGCAGGGCTGGGGCTGGGGCTGGAACCAAGTCTTGGGCAGGGCTCGGGCTGGGGCTGGGGTAGGCAGGGCTGGGGCTGGGCATGGACCGGGACTGGGCAGGGGTAGGGCTGGGGCAGGGGCTGGGCTGGGGACGAGGGTGGGGCAGGGCTGGGGCTGGGCATGGACCGGGACTGGGCAGGGGTAGGGCCGGGGCTGGGGGCTGGGCTGGGGCTGGGGTTGGGCTAGGGCAGGTCTGGGGCTGGGGTTGGGATGGGGCTGGGGCTGGGGCTGGGGCCGGGGCTGCGACTGGGGCTGGGTCCAGGGCTGGGCTGGGGCTGTAGCTGGGGCTGGGCTGGGGCTGGGTCCAGGGCAGGGGCTGGGCTGGGGCTGGGGCTGGGCCGGGGCAGGGCTGGGGCAGGGGCAGGGCTGGGGCAGGGGCTGGGCTGGGGCCGAGGGTGGGGCTGGGGATGGGGCTGGGGCTGAGGGCAGGGCTGGGCTAGGGCTGGGGCTGGGGCAGGGGCCGGGGCTTGGGACAGGGCTGGGGACAGAGCTAGGGCAGGGCTGGGGCCGGGCTGGAGCTGGGTCCAGGGCAGGGCTAGGGCTGGGGCCGGGGCTGGGCTGGGGCTGGGGCTGGAACCAAGTCTTGGACAGGGCTGGGGCTGGGGCTGGGCATGGACCGGGACTGGGCAGGGGTAGGGCTGGGGCTGGGGTTGGGCTGGGGCAGGGCTCGGGCTGGGGTTGGGCTGGGGCTGGGGCTGGGGCTGGGGCCGGGGCTGCGACTGGGTCTGGGATGGGGCAGGACTGGGACTGGGGCAGGGGCACGGGCCGAGGCTGGGGACAGGGCTAGGGCTGGAGCTAGGGCAGGGCTGGGGCTGGGGTCTGGGCTGGGGACGAGGGTGGGGCAGGGCTGGGGACGAGGGTGGGGCAGGGCTGGGGCTGGGCATGGACCGGGACTGGGCAGGGGTAGGGCCGGGGCTGGGGGCTGGGCGGTGGCTGTGGCTGGGCTGTGGCAGGGCTGGGGACAGGGCTGGGT
The DNA here is from genome assembly GCF_026170545.1 of Melanerpes formicivorus. Lineage (NCBI taxonomy): Eukaryota > Metazoa > Chordata > Aves > Piciformes > Picidae > Melanerpes > Melanerpes formicivorus. The sequence continues at coordinate 83,037 of NW_027142883.1, forward strand.
CTTTGGCTGGGCTGAGGGCAGGGCTGGGGCTGGGGGCTGGGATGGGGCAGGACTGAGACTGGGGCAGGGGCACGGGCTGAGGCTGGGGACAGGGCTAGGGCTGGAGCTAGGGCAGGGCTGGGGCCAGGCAGGGGCTGGGTTTGGCTCAGGGCTGGGGCTTGGTCCAGGGCTGGGGCTGGGCTGAGGGCACGGCTGGGCTAGGCCTGGGGCTGGGGCAGGGCTAGGTTAGGGCTGGGCTGAGGCCGGGGCTGGGGCTGGGACTGGGGCTGGGACTGGGGCAGGGCAAGGGCTGGGCTAGGGATGGGGCTGGGGACAGGGCTGGGGCTGGGGCTGGGCTGAGGGTGGGGCTGGGGCCGGGGCAGTGTCAGGGCTGGGGCCGGGCTGGGGCTGGGGCTGGGCTGGTGGCAGGGCTGGGGCAGGGCTGGAGCTGGACTGTGACGGGGCCAGGTCTGGGCTGCGGATGAGCTGGGGCTGGGCTGGGGCCGGGGCTGGGGCAGGGCTGGGGTTGGGCTGGGGCTGGGGTGGGGCTGCGGTGGGGGCTGGAGCAGGGCTAGGGCTGGGCTGGGGCTGGGCTGGGGCTGGGCTGGGGTCTGGAGCAGGGCTAGGACTGGGCTGGGGGCTGGGCTAGGGCCGGGTTTGGGGCCGAGGCTGGGGCAGGGCTGGGGTTGGGCTTGATCCGGGGCTGGGCTGGGGTTGGGCTGGGGCAAGGGCCGGGGCTGGGGAAGGGCTGGGTCCGGGACTTGGGCAGGGTTTGGGCTGGGCTGGGGCCAGGTCCGGGGTTGGAGGCTGGGGCCGGGGCTGGGCTGGGGCTGGGCTGGGTCTAGGGCTGGGGCTGTGCTGGTGCTGTGCTGGGAGTGGGCTGGGGACTAGGGCTGGGGCAGTGCTGGGGCACGGCTGGGGCAGGGCTGGGGCTGGGCTGGGGGCTGTGGCCAGGGCCGGGGCTGGGCTGGGGCTGGGCTGCAGCTAGGGCCAGGGCTGGAACCGGGGCTGGGGCTGGGCTGGGCTGGGGCCGGGGCTGGGGCAGGGCTGGGGTTGGGCTGGTGGCAGGGCTGGGGTTTGGGCTGGGGCTGGGGTGTGGCCTGGGGCAGGTCTGGGGCTGGGCTTGAGCCAGAGCTCGAGTCAGGGCTGGGGCAGGGGCTGGAGCCAGGGCTGGGGGCAGGGGTGGGGCTGGCCTGGGGGCAGGGCTGGGTCCAGGCACCTTACTGCAATTACTATGTACTAAGTACTTACAAATACCAAATGCTTACTTATTCATTATGCTTATTAGAAAAACTTAACAAAACTCTAAATAACAAATCTCTGAAAGACGTTACAATCAGAAATGACAAAATGAGTACTGTTGCTTTAAATCAAAACAGAGTAGTGCGGCTAAAGCCGCTGCGGGGGAAAGGGGTGGGGGCTGCTGCCGTGGCAGCTGCTCCGCTGCTACTGTCGGTGCTGTCGATGTCGGTGGTGCGTCAGCCGGTACCGCCTTGGTCGGAGCCGTCGGTATCCGCGGGGGCCGGTAGGGCTCGTGGGAGGAGTGTGGTGGCAGGAACGCTGTAACCGCGAGCCTCCAAGCGCTCCATTTTTTCTAAGAGGGGCCGTAAAGCAAAGTCGGCGCTGTTTGAATTCCTCGCTGCCGGTGTTGTCTTCCAAATCCGAGCCGTCGCTGGCGATGTCAGAGGAAGGTGTTGATAAAAAGGGGTCGAACACACTGAGCTGCCTTTTTCCGGCTTTTTCCCCACTATGTGCAAACGGCAGTGGTGACGGCTGGTAAACGCGGTGTGGTCGCCGCAAGATGTATCGGGGGCAGCCCTGGTCGATCGGTCGGTAGTTCTCAGACACATCTTTCAGCTGCAACTCAGATGCACCTGGCGCTGCATCTCGTCCTGACAAAGTTGCTCTAACTGCAGCAGCCATTCGCTGTTTCAGTTCATAGGTTTTAACACAGTTCATGCATTCTCGCCACAACTTTTGCAGCTTTATAGCAGTTTTATCACCATCTATAACCAAGTCCCACAACTTGTTCCTGTATTCTCTCCAACAAGCTTCATCAAAGTAACTATCTCCGCTAGGGAAATGCCCTAAAGCGGATCTATGGGCCAAAAGTCCAGGCATTACTTTAGACGATATCTCCGCCTTACGCTTTTCGATGACACTGTGTTTCGTCTGATGACTGCTTATAGGGTCGGCCTTGCCCTTTCGAGTCTGTGCGCAAAGGTACTAAGGCTGCCATAACCTGCTGACTATGCTCAAGCTGTTTTGTCATTGTCATTGACAACACCTCAGCCTGTTTTTGTAATCCCTTATCAATCACCTCCATCAACATGGCCATCGGATTGCTTGGCAAGTCCTGGGCCCTCTGCAACAATTTGGCTACCGTCCATCTAGGATCTGCTGATGTAATAAGCTGCTGCGTCTGCTGGTTCCCATTCTGCATTAAACACTGCCTTAAAATTGCCTCTCGGATACCTTCTCCTACGCTTGCTGCTCTACGTGCGGCAAGCAACTTATCCACAAATTCACCAAGAGGTTCCTGTCTACCTTGCTTAGTTCCCATATAGTGAGGATTTGCATTTCCATCCTTCTGCTTTTCAAAAGCCCTCCTTACTATCTGGGCTGATGCTTGCAAAACAGGCGGCTGTAAAATGACTGTAACTCTGGTCTCTCATACTGTCCCGTTCCACACAACTGATCTACTGTTACACCAAATAATGGATCGTTTTGCTGTCTTTGTACTCCAGCTGCTTGTCTAGCTAGGTGTTCCCACTCATTCAAAAATGTCATAAATTGAGATGCTGTTAGGATTAGCTTCATAACATTATAAGAATCTCTAGGCAACATATTATAGTTCATATAAATAAAATCAATCATCTGTCTAGCTGGTTCAGATTGAACCCCAAACTGACTCGCAGTCTGTCTTAATTGAGATAACAATTTCCATGGCAATTGGGTTACATCAGCCTGAACAACATTTTGCTCCCCAGGGACCTGTGTATACATTACTGGAAAAGCTTGATGTGAAACAGCCAGCCGGCTAAGCCCTTCCTGATCTCCTTTGGCATTTAAGTGTTCTGCAACCTTTCGCCAATGCTCTGCGTGCTTTCTTGCATGATCTTTAACACCACCTCCAGGATCTACCGCCCTGTTTGTCTCCTATCCCTCACCTACTTTCTTCTCCTGTACAATTTGCTCAGCTAAAAGAGACGGGGAAGGCTCCTCAGCAGAGTCCTGTGTTACAGATTGTAATTCAACTCTGCCACCTAGCCCTTTTACACACGCAGCCTTCTCCTTTCTTAAATAATCCTGAACCTCTTCTGACAAAGGCAACCCAGCATGTGTAACACTTGCTCCATTTGGGTCCGTATAATCTAATCGTACCCTGGCTTGATAAGCTGCCATTTGCTCAGCACGATGCTGATCCAATGCTGTCATAACCATCTTCCACCATTTTCCACACTCCTTTGCTCGTTTTTCATCATCTAAGCCATGCAGCCACAAGTCTTGTCCAGACTTTTTCCACTGCAATCTTTCAAACACCTCATTTGGGTCCTTAAAATATCCTAACTCTCCTGCATAGCTTAACAGCGGCACCAACTCCTTTGTAAAATTTAACTTACACTGTCGCTTTTCTAACAAGCATATAAATAAATCATACGCTGCCTGCCTATCCATATCCGTATTTAAACGTTAATACCTGTGCGCACAGACCTCGTTTAAGCAGGTCCCGGCTCTACAGCGTCTTCGGCTTCAAGGCTGTCTTCCCTTTTCTTGCAGCCTCCGGTACTGCTATCCCGGGCCGGCCGTCTTCTTGCCTCCCGGCTTACTGCGAATCTCCCAACGTCCCAAAGAACTTCTTAAACCCTAACGTTTGTCTTCATTAGGGTCCCGTGTTCGAGTGCCACTTACTGCAAGAAGGGGGCCGCTTATTCGACCAATTTGATCAGCGGATTCCAACTTTATTGAGCATCAGACACATCTTATATACAGTTTGCTATAATTATGCCCACTTGGCAACATACTATTGGCTGCTCTCTAAAAGGTTACATCATTGTTTTCACAACTCTGTGGAATTCTTCTATCCGGCCTAATTGCTCTCTTTCCCAGATCTCGCCTCCTCCTTATCTTGCTTGCCTCCCATCTCAGGGGCAGCTGGACTTCAGCACACCAAGCAATCAGCACTTTCTCACATCTCCTACTCTGCCACTATATTATCAACAAAGAATTCTTCAAGGCCTGAATTGCACAGGTGTTCCTGGGACCCATGTCCCCTCTTGCTCAAAACAAACCCCAACAACAGGGCTCGGTCCAGGGCTGCGGCTGGGTGGTGGCTGGGGCTGGGCTGGGGGAACGGATGAGGCTGTGGCTGGGACTGAGGCTTGGGCTGGGGCAGGGCTGGACCTGAGCTGGGACCAGGACTGGGCTGGGGTAGGGCTGGGGCAGGTGCTGGGCTGGGGCTGGTCTGGGGCTGGGGCTGGGACTGGGACTGGGGACAGGGCTGGGGCAGGGCTGGGGCTGTGCAGGGCTGGGCTAGGGCTGGGCTGGGGCCGGGGATGGGGCAGTGGGTGGTGCTGGGCTGGGGTCTGGGCTGAGCCTGGGGCAGGGCTGGGACCGAGGCTGGGGTCCAGGGCTGGGGCTGGGCGGTGGCTGGGGCCGGGCTGGGGCTGGGCTGAGGGCAGGGCTTGGGCAGGGCTAGGGATGGGGGCTGGGATGGGGCAGGACTGGGGCTGGGGCAGGACTGGAGCTGAGGTTGGGCCTGGACTGGGTTCTGGGCTGGGCCTGGGGCAGGGCTGGGCCCGTGGCTGGGGCAGGGCTGGGGTAGGGCTAGGGCTGGGGCTGGGGTCGGTGCTGGGAGCAGGGCTGGGACTGAGGTTGGGGCCGGGGCTGGGGCTGGGGGCAGGGCTGGGCTAGCGCTGGGCTGCGGCTTGGTCTGGGTCTGGGGCTGGGGAAGGGCTGGGGCTGGGCTGGGGCTGGGGCTGTGGGCAGGGATGGGGCTGAGGCTGGGTTGAAGGCTGGGCCAGGGATGGGGCCTCGGCTGGGGCTGGGGCTGGGGCTGGGGCAGGGCTGGGCCTGGGCTGGGACCAGGACTGGGCTGGGGTAGGGCTGGGGCAGGGAAGGGGCTGGGGACAGGGCTGGGGCGGGGCTGGGCCCGAGTCTGGGGCCGGGGCTGGGGCCGGGGCTGGGGCAGGGCTGGGGCAGGACTGGAGCTGCGGTTGGGCCTGGACTGGGTTCTGGGCTGGGCCTGGGGCAGGGCTGGGCCCGTGGCTGGGGCAGGGCTGGGGTAGGGCTAGGGCTGGGGCTGGGGTCGCTGCTGGGAGCAGGGCTGGGACTGAGGTTGGGGCCGGGGCTGGGGCTGGGGGCAGGGCTGGGCTAGCGCTGGGCTGCGGCTTGGTCTGGGTCTGGGGCTGGGGAAGGGCTGGGGCTGGGCTGGGGCTGGGGCTGTGGGCAGGGCTGGGGCTGAGGCTGGGTTGAAGGCTGGGCCAGGGATGGGGCCTCGGCTGGGGCTGGGGCTGGGGCTGGGGCAGGGCTGGGCCTGGGCTGGGACCAGGACTGGGCTGGGGTAGGGCTGGGGCAGGGAAGGGGCTGGGGACAGGGCTGGGGCGGGGCTGGGGCCGAGTCTGGGGCCGGGGCTGGGGCCGGGGCTGGGGCAGGGCTGGGGCTGGGGCTGGGGCCTGAGGGTAGGGCTGGGCTAGGGCTGGGGCTGGGGCAGGGCAGGGGCTGGGCTGGGACCAGGACTGGGCTGGGGCAGGGACTGGGGCAGGGCTGGGGCTGGGGCTGTGGCTGAGGGCAGGGCTGGGCTGGGGCTGGGCCTGGGCTGAGGGCAGGGCTGGGCTAGGGCTGGGGCTGGGGCTGGGCTGTGGCTGGGGCTGGGGCTGGGCTGTGGCTGGGGCTGGGCTGGGTTCTGGGCTGGGGCTGGGCTGGGTTCTGGGCTGGGCTGGGGCGGGGACTGGAGCCGAGGCTGGGGCCGGGGCTGGGAGCAGGGCTGGGCTGGGGCAGGGACTGGAGCCGGGGCTGAGTCTGGGCTAGGGTCTGGGCTGGGGCCGGGGCTGCGACTGGGGCTGGGTCCAGGGCAGGGGCTGGGCTGGGGCTGGGCCGGGGCAGGGCTGGGGCTGGGCTGTGGCTGAGGGCAGGGCTGGGCTGGGGCTGGGGCTGGGCTGAGGGCAGGGCTAGGCTAGGTCTGGGGCTGGGGCAGTGCTGGGGCTGGGGCTGAGGCTGGTCTGGGTTCTGGGCTGGGCCTGGGACAGGGCTGGGCCTGAGGCTGGGGCAGGGTTGGGACTGAGGTTGGGGCCGGGGCTGGCACTGGGCTGGGGCTGGGGCTGGGTCCAGGGCAGGGTCAGAACTGGGGCTGGGGCTAGGCTGGGGCAGGGCTGGGGCAGAGCTGGGGCTGGGGCTAGGCTGGGGCAGGGCTGGGGCAGGGCTGGGCTGGGGCTGGGTCCAGGGTGGGGCTGGAGCTGGGCTGGGGGCAGGGCTGGGGCTGGGCGGTGGCTGGGGCTGGGCTGGGGCTGGGCTGGGGCTGGGACTGGGTCCAGGGCAGGGTCAGGACTGGGGCTGGGGCTAGGCTGGGGCAGGGCTGGGGCAGGGCTGGGGCTGGGGCTAGGCTGGGGCAGGGCTGGGGCAGGGCTGGGGCTGGGCGGTGGCTGGGGCTGGGCTGGGGCTGGGCTGGGGCTGGGACTGGGTCCAGGGCAGGGTCAGGACTGGGGCTGGGGCTAGGCTGGGGCAGGGCTGGGGCAGGGCTGGGGCTGGGGCTAGGCTGGGGCAGGGCTGGGGCAGGGCTGGGGCTGGGCGGTGGCTGGGGCTGGGCTGGGGCTGGGCTGGGGCTGGGACTGGGTCCAGGGCAGGGTCAGGACTGGGGCTGGGGCTAGGCTGGGGCAGGGCTGGGGCAGGGCTGGGGCTGGGGCTAGGCTGGGGCAGGGCTGGGGCAGGGCTGGGGCTGGGGCTGGGTCCAGTGTGGGGCTGGACTGGGGTTGGGGCTTGGCGGGGGCAGGGCTGGGGCTGGGCTGGGGCTGGGACTGGGTCCAGGGTGGGGCTGGACAGGGTCTGGGTCTAGGCTGGGGCAGGGCTGGGGCAGGGCTGGGGCTGGGTCCAGTGTGGGGCTGGACTGGGGCTGGGGCTAGGCTGGGGCAGGGCTGGGGCTGGGCTGGGGCTGGGACTGGGTCCAGGGTGCGGCTGGACTGGGTCTGGGGCTAGGCTGGGGCAGGACTGTTGCCAGGCTGGGGCTGTGGCTGGGCTGGGGCTGGGTCCAGGGCTGTGGCTGGGCTGTGGCTGGAGCTGGTCTGGGGCTGAGGGTAAGCTGGGGGTGGACTAGGGCTGGGCTGGGCCCGGGGCTGCGACTGGGGCTGGGTCCAGGGCTGGGGCTGGGCTGTGGCTAGGGCTGGGCTGTGGCAGGGCTGGGGCTGGGCTGGGGCTGGAGCTGGGGCTGGGCTGGGGCTGGGTCCAGGGCAGGGGCTGGGCTGGGGTTGGGGCTGGGCTGGCGTCGAGGGTGAGGCTGAGGGCAGGGCAGGGCTAGGGTTTGGGCTGGGGCAGGGCTGGGCTGGGGCCGGGGATGGGGCCGTGAGTGGGGCTTGGCTGGGGCTGGGGCTGGGGCTGGTCTGGGGCAGGGCTGGGCCTGGGCTGGGGATGAGGCTGGGGTGGGGCTGGGGCTGGGTCCAGGGCAGGGGCTTGGCTGGGGCTGGGGCTAGTCTGGGGCAGGGCTGGGGCTGGGGCTGGGTCCAGGGTGGGGCCGGGGCTGGGCTGGGGGCAGGGCTGGGGCTGGGCGGTGGCTGGGGCTGGGCTGGGGCTGGGCTGGGGCTGGGACTGGGTCCAGGGCAGGGCTGGGCTGTGGCTGGAGCTGGGCTGGGGCTGAGTGTGGGGCTGGGGCTGGGCTCGGTACAGGGCTGGGGGTGGGGTTGGGCTGGGGCAGGGCTGGGCCTGGGCTAGGGCAGGGTTGGGGCAGGGTCCAGGGCTGTGTCTGGGCTGTGGCTGGTGCTGGGCTGGGGCTGAGGGCGGGGCTGGGGATGGGCTAGGGCAGGGCTGGGGATGGGCAGGGCGGGGTCTGGGGCAGGGCTGGGCTACGGCTGGGCTGCGACCGGGGATGGGTCCGGGGGTGGGGCTGGGGCTGGGCTGAGGGCAGGGCTGGGGCCAGGGCTCGGGTTTGGCTGGGGCCGAGTCTGGGGCAGGGGCTGGGGCCGGGGCAGAGGCAGGGCTGAGGCAGGGCTGGAACTGGAGCTGGGCTGGGGGCAAGGTTGGGGCTGGGGCTGGGGCTGCGGACAGGGCTGGGGCTAGGGCTGAGGTAGGGGTAGGGCTGGGGCTGGACTAGGCTTGAGGCTGGGCCTTGGGCTGGGGCTGGGTTGGCACAGGGCTGGGGCTGGGGCTGGAAGCAAGGCTTGGGCAGGGCTGGGGCTGGGGCTGGAGCCAGGGCTGGGGCAGGAGCCAGGGCTGGGGCAGGGCTGTGGCTGGAGCTGGGCTGGGGCTGGGTCCAGGGCTGTGGCAGGGCAATGGCTGGAGCTGGGCTGGGGCTGAGGGTGGGGCTGGGGCTGGGCTAGGGCTGGGCTGGGGCCGGGGCTGGGGTGGGGCAGGGCTGGAGCTGTGGCTGGGGCTGGGCTGGGGCTGGGCCGGGGCAGGGCTGGGCTGGGGCCGGGCTGGGGCTGGGTTCGGTGCAGGGCTGGGGCTGGGGCAGGGCTGGGCTGGGGCCGGGGATGGGGCCGTGAGTCGGGCTTGGCTGGGGCTGGGGCTGGGGCTGGGCTGGGGCAGGGCTGGGCCTGGGCTGGGGATGAGGCTGGGGTGGGGCTGGGGCTGGGTCCAGGGCAGGGGCTTGGCTGGGGCTGGGGCTAGGCTGGGGCAGGGCTGGGGCTGGGGCTGGGTCCAGGGTGGGGCTGGGGCAGGACTGGTGCCGGGCTGGGGCTGGGGCTGGGTAGAGGGCAGGGCTGTGGCAGGGCTGGGGCTGGGGCTGGGCTGGGGCTGGGTCCAGGGCTGTGGCTGGGCTGTGGCTGGAGCTGGGCTGGGGCTGAGGGTGGGGCTGGACTAGGGCTGAGCTGGGCCCGGGGCTGCGACTGGGGCTGGGTCCAGGGCTGGGGCTGGGCTGTGGCTAGGGCTGGGCTGTGGCAGGGCTGGGGATGGGGATGAGGCTGGGGTGGGGCTGGGGCTGGGTCCAGGGCAGGGGCTGGGTCCAGGGCAGGGGCTGGGCTGGGGCTGGGCTGGGCCTGGGCTGGGGATGAGGCTTGGGTGGGGCTGGGGCTGGGTCCAGGGCAGGGGCTGGGTCCAGGGCAGGGGCTGGGCTGGGGCTGGGGCTAGGCTGGGGCTGCACTGGGGCAGGGCTGGGGCAGGGCTTTGGCTGGGGCTGGGCTTGGTACAGTGCTAGGGCTGGGGTTGGGCTGAGGCAGGGCTGGGGCTGGGCTAGGGCAGGGCTGGGGCAGGGTCCAGGGCTGTGGCTGGGCTGTGGCTGGTGCTGGGCTGGGGCTGAGGGCGGGGCTGGGGATGAGATAGGGCAGGGCTGGGGCTGGGCAGGGTGGGGTCTGGGGCAGGGCTGGGCTACGGCTGGGCTGCGAGCGGGGATGGGTCCGGGGGTGGGGCTGGGGCTGGGCTGAGGGCAGGGCTGGGGCAGGGCTGGGGCTGGCTCCAGGGCTGCGGCAGGGCTGGGCTGGGGCCGGGGATGGGGCTGAGGGTGGGGCAGTGGCTGGGCTAGGGCTGGGCTGGGCCTGGTCTGGGGATGAGGCTGGGGTGGGGCTGGGGCTGGGTCCAGGGCAGGGGCTTGGCTGGGGCTGGGGCTGTGGCTAGTCTGGGGCCAGGCTGGGGCTGGGGCTGGGTCCAGGGTGGGGCTGGGGCTGGGCTGGGGGCAGGGCTGGGGCTGGGCTGGGGCTGGGCTGGGGCTGGGACTGAGTCCAGGGAAGGGTCTGGACTGGGGCTGGGGCTAGGCTGGGGCAGGGCTGGGGCTGGGCTGGGGCTGGGACTGGGTCCAGGGCAGGGTCTAGTCTGGGGCTGGGGCTAGGCTGGGGCAGGACTGGGGCCGGGCTGGGGCTGGGTCCAGGGCTGTGGCTGGGCTGTGGCTGGAGCTGGGCTGGGGCTGAGGGTGGGGCTGGGGCTGGGCTAGGGCTGGGCTGGTGCCGGGGCTGCGACTGGGGCTGGGTCCAGGGCTGGGGCTGGGCTGGGGCTGGGCTGGGCCTGGGCTGGGGATGAGGCTTGGGTGGGGCTGGGGCTGGGTCCAGGGCAGGGGCTGGGTCCAGGGCAGGGGCTGGGCTGGGGCTGGGGCTAGGCTGGGGCTGGGCTGTGGGCAGGGCTGGGGCTGGGCGGTGGCTGAGGCTGGGACTGGGTCCAGGGCAGGGTGAGGACTGGGGCTGGGGCTAGGCTGGGGCAGTGCTGGGGCAGGGCTGGGGCTGGGGCAGGGCTGGGGCAGGGCTGGGGCAGGGCTGGGGCTGGAGCAGGGTCCAGTGTGAGGCTGGACTGGGGCTGGGGCTAGGCGGGGGCAGGGCTGGGGCTGGGCTGGGGCAGGGCTGAGCCTGGGCTGGGGATGAGGCTGGGGTGGGGCTGGGGCTGGGTCCAGGGCAGGGGCTGGGTCCAGGGCAGGGGCTGGGCTGGGGCTGGGGCTAGGCTGGGGCTGGGCTGTGGGCAGGGCTGGGGCTGGGCGGTGGCTGGGGCTGGGCTGGGGCTGGGCTGGGGCTGGGTCCAGGGCAGGGGCTGGGCTGGGGCTGGGGCTAGGCTGGGGAAGGGCTGGGGCAGGGCTGGGGCTGGGGCTGGGTCCAGGGTGGGGCTGGGGCTGGGCTGGGGCTGGGACTGGGTCCAGGGCAGGGTCAGGACTGGGGCTGGGGCTAGGCTGGGGCAGGGCTGGGGCAGGGCTGGGGCTGGGGTTGGGCTGGGGCAGGGCTGGGGCTGGGCTGGGCAGGGCTGGGGCAGGGTCCAGGGCTGTGTCTGGGCTGTGGCTGGTGCTGGGCTGTGGCTGAGGGCGGGGCTGGGGATGGGCTAGGGCAGGGCTGGGGCTGGGCCGGGCGGGGTCTGGGGCAGGGCTGGGCTACGGCTGGGCTGCGACCGGGGATGGGTCCGGGGGTGGGGCTGGGGCTGGTCTGAGGGCAGGGCTGGGGCCAGGGCTGGGGCTGGGGCTGGGGCTGGGCTGGGGTTTGGCTGGGGCCGAATCTGGGGCAGGGGCTGGGGCCGGGGCAGAGGCAGGGCTGGGGCAGGGCTGGAACTGGAGCTGGGCTGGGGGCAAGGTTGGGGCTGGGGCTGGGGCTGCGGACAGGGCTGGGGCTAGGGCTGAGGTAGGGGTAGGGCTGGGGCTGGACTAGGCTTGAGGCTGGGCCTTGGGCTGGGGCTGGGTTGGCACAGGGCTGGGGCTGGGGCTGGAAGCAAGGCTTGGGCAGGGCTGGGGCTGGGGCTGGAGCCAGGGCTGGGGCAGGAGCCAGGGCTGGGGCAGGGCTGTGGCTGGAGCTGGGCTGGGGCTGGGTCCAGGGCTGTGGCAGGGCAATGGCTGGAGCTGGGCTGGGGCTGAGGGTGGGTCTGGGGCTGGGCTAGGGCTGGGCTGGGGCCGGGGCTGGGGTGGGGCAGGGCTGGGGCTGTGGCTGGGGCTGGGCTGGGGCTGGGCCGGGGCAGGGCTGGGCTGGGGCCGGGCTGGGGCTGGGTTCGGTGCAGGGCTGGGGCTGGGGCAGGGCTGGGCTGGGGCAGGGCTGGGCCTGGGCTGGGGATGAGGCTGGGGTGGGGCTGGGGCTGGGTCCAGGGCAGGGGCTTGGCTGGGGCTGGGGCTAGGCTGGGGCAGGGCTGGGGCTGGGGCTGGGTCCAGGGTGGGGCTGGGGCAGGACTGGTGCCGGGCTGGGGCTGGGGCTGGGGCTGGGTAGAGGGCAGGGCTGTGGCAGGGCTGGGGCTGTGGCTGGAGCTGGGCTGGGGCTGAGGGTGGGGCTGGACTAGGGGTGGGCTGGGCCCGGGGCTGCGACTGGGGCTGGGTCCAGGGCTGGGGCTGGGCTGTGGCTAGGGCTGGGGATGGGGATGAGGCTGGGGTGGGGCTGGGGCTGGGTCCAGGGCAGGGGCTAGGCTGGGGCTGGGGCTAGGCTGGGGCAGGGCTGTGGCAGGGCTGGGGCTGGGGCTGGGCTGGGGCTGGGTCCAGGGCTGTGGCAGGGCTGTGGCTGGAGCTGGGCTGGGGCTGAGGGTGGGGCTGGGGCTGGGCTAGGGCTGGGCTCGGGCCGGGGCTGCGACTGGGGCTGGATCCAGGGCTGGGGCTGGGCTGTGGCTGGGGCTGGGGTGGGGCAGAGCTGGGGCTGTGGCTGGGGCTGGGCTGGGGCTGGGCCGGGGCAGGGCTGGGCTGGGGCCGGCTGGGGCTGGGTTCGGTGCAGGGCTGGGGCTGGGGCAGGGCTGGGCTGGGGCCGGGGATGGGGCCGTGAGTGGGGCTTGGCTGGGGCTGGGGCTGGGGCTGGGCTGGGGCAGGGCTGGGCCTGGGCTGGGGATGAGGCTGGGGTGGGGGTGGGGCTGGGGCTGGGTCCAGGGCAGGGGCTTGGCTTGGGCTGGGGCTGGGGCTAGTCTGGGGCAGGGGTGGGGCTGGGCTGGGTCCAGGGTGGGGCTGGGGCTGGGCTGGAGGCAGGGCTGGGGATGGGCGGTGGCTGGGGCTGGGCTGGGGCTGGGCTGGGGCTGGGACTAGGCTGGGTCAGGGCTGGGGCCGGGCAGGGGCTGGGTCCAGGGCTGTGGCTGGGCTGTGGCTGGAGCTGGGCTGGGGCTGAGGGTGGGGCTGGGGCTGGGCTAGGGCTGGGCTGGGGCCGGGGCTGCGACTGGGGCTGGGTCCAGGGCTGGAGCTGGGCTGGGCCTGGGCTGGGCCTGGGCTGGGGATGAGGCTTGGGTGGGGCTGGGGCTGGGTCCAGGGCAGGGGCTGGGTCCATGGCAGGGGCTGGGCTGGGGCTGGGGCTAGGCTGGGGCTGGGCTGTGGGCAGGGCTGGGGCTGGGCGGTGGCTGGGGCTGGGCTGGGGCTGGGCTGGGGCTGGGACTGGGTCCAGGGCAGGGTCAGGACTGGGGCTGGGGCTAGGCTGGGGCAGGGCTGGGGCAGGGCTGGGGCTGGGGCTAGGCTGGGGCAGGGCTGGGGCAGGGCTTTGGCTGGGGCTGGGTCCAGGGTGGGGCTGGGGCAGGGCTGGGGGCAGGGCTGGGGCTGGGCAGTGGCTGGGGCTGGGCTGGGGCTGGGCTGGGGCTGGGACTGGGTCCAGGGCAGGGTCAGGACTGGGGCTGGGGCTAGGCTGGGTCAGGGCTGGGGCAGGGCTGGGGCTGGGGCTAGGCTGGGGCAGGGCTGGGGCAGGGCTGGGGCTGGGGCTGGGTCCAGTGCGGGGCTGGACTGGGTCTGGGGCTAGGCGGCGGCAGGGCTGGGGCTGGGCTGGGGCTGGGACTGGGTCCAGGGTGGGGCTGGACTGGGTCTGTGGCTAGGCTGGGGCAGGGCTGGGGCAGGGCTGGGGCTGGGTCCAGTGTGGGGCTGGACTGGGGCTGGGGCTAGGCGGGGGCGGGGTTGGGGCTGGGCTGGGGCTGGGACTGGGTCCAGGGTGGGGCTGGACTGGGTCTGGGGCTAGGCTGGGGCTGATGGTGGGGCTGGGGCTGGACTAGGGCTGGGCTGGGCCCGGGGCTGCGACTGGGGCTGGGGCCAGGGCTGGGGCTGGGCTGTGGCTGGAGCTGGGCTGGGGCTGAGGGTGGGGCTGGGGCTGGACTAGGGCTGGGCTGGGCCCGGGGCTGCGACTGGGGCTGGGTCCAGGGCTGGGGCTGGGCTGTGGCAGGGCTGGGGCTGGGCTGGGGCTGGGCTGCGGCTGGGGCTGGGCTGGCGCCGAGGGTGAGGCTGAGGGCAGGGCTGGGCTAGGGTTTGGGCTGGGGCTGGGCTGGGCAGGGGCCGGGGATGGGGCCGTGATTGGGGCTTGGCTGGGGCTGGGGCTGGGCTGGGGCAGGGCTGGGCCTGGGCTGGGGATGAGGCTGGGGTGGGGCTGGGGCTGGGTCCAGGGCAGGGGCTTGGCTGGGGCTGGGGCTAGGCTGGGGCAGGGCTGGGGCTGGGGCTGGGTCCAGGGTGGGGCTGGGGCTAGGCTGGGGGTAGGGCTGGGGCTGGGCGGTGGCTGGGGCTGGGCTGGGGCTGAGGGCGGGGCTGGGGCTGGGCTAGGTCTGGTCTGGGCCCCGGGCTGCGACTGGGGCAGGGTCCAGGGCTGTGGCTGGGCTGTGGCTGGTGCTGGGCTGGGGCTGAGGGCGGGGCTGGGGATGGGCTAGGGCAGGGCTGGGGCTGGGCAGGGCGGGGTCTGGGGCAGGGCTGGGCTACGCTTGGGCTGCGAGCGGGGATGGGTCCGGGGGTGGGGCTGGGGCTGGGCTGAGGGCAGGGCTGGGGCAGGGCTGGGGCTGGCTCCAGGGCTGTGGCTGGGCTGTGGCTGGAGCTGGGCTGGGGCTGAGGGTGGGGCTGGGGCTGGGCTAGGGCTGGGCTGGGCCTGGGCTGGGGATGAGGCTGGGGTGGGGCTGGGGCTGGGTCCAGGGCAGGGGCTGGGTCCAGGGCAGGGGCTGGGCTGGGGCTGGGGCTAGGCTGGGGCTGGGCTCTTGGCAGGACTGGGGCTGGGCGGTGGCTGGGGCTGGGCTGGGGCTGGGGTGTGGGCAGGGCTGGGACTGGGCGGTGGCAGGGGCTGGGACTGGGTCCAGGGCAGGGTCTGGACTGGGGCTGGGGCTAGGCTGGGGCAGGACTGGGGCAGGGCTGGGGCTGGGGCTGGGCTGGGGCTGGGCAGGGGCTGGGACTGGATCCAGGGCAAGGTCTGGACTGGGGCTGGGGCTAGCCTGGGGCAGGGCTGGGGCTGGGCTGGGGCTGGGACTGGGTCCAGGGCAGGGTCTGGTCTGGGGCTGGGGCTAGGCTGGGGCAGGGCTGGGGCTGGGCGTTGGCTGGAGCTGGGCTGGGGCTGGGCTGGGGCTGGGACTGCGTCCAGGGAAGGGTCTGGACAGGGGCTGGGGCTAGGCTGGGTCCAGGGCTGGGGCTGGGCTGGGGCTGGGACTGGGTCCAGGGCAGGGTCTGGTCTGGGGCTGGGGCTAGGCTGGGGCAGGACTGGGGCCGGGCTGGGGCTGGGTCCAGGGCTGTGGCAGGGCTGTGGCTGGAGCTGGGCTGGGGCTGAGGGTGGGGCTGGGGCTGGGCTAGGGCTGGTCTGGGCCCGGGGCTGTGACTGGGGCTGGGTCCAGGGCTGGGGCTGGGCTGTGGCAGGCCTGGGGCTGGGCTAGGGCTGGGCTGGGGCTGGGGCTGGGCTGGGGCCGAGGGTGGGGCTGAGGGCAGGGCTGGGCTAGGGCTGGGGCTGGGGCAGGGGCTGGGGCCAGAATTGGGGCAGGGCTGGGGCTGGGGCTGGGGCTGGGGCTGGGGCTGGGCTGGGGTTTCGCTGGGGCCGAGTCTGGGGCAGGGGCTGGGGTGTGGCCGGTTGACGTTGCCCCCTTAAGAAAGGGAATATGGTGGACGGAAGTTGGTAAACGGAAGAAATAGTCTAAACTAATTTCATTGGACGAGTGGGAGGAAGCACCTTTCTGAGCTGGGACTATACTGAGTTTCTCCAGCACCTTATAGTCAGTCTTGCTTCCGTCTTTGCTTCGTGCAGCAGCTTTGCCTGTGCTGGGCTTTCTGCCAACGCCTCGGCCTTGAAAACCAGATAACAGGCCTGTATACTAACTCCCTTCCAATTAACACGAACTGCTTCTAACCTTTTTTTTCCTCTCTTTCCTTTCTCTTTCTATCCCATTCTGGGGAAAGGGGGGGGGGGAGAGGGGAGAGCGGAGGTGGGGGACCCCTCTGCCGAGGGGGTCACTCTCATTTCTGTGTTACTCTGTTGTATATCTTTGTATATATTGTAGATATTGTAAATTTGTAAATATCTCCCTGCAAACCCTACATCGCTTTGTAAATATAGCTCCACTGCTTTGCTAATTCAGCTTGTGAGGTTTTTTTTTCCTTTCCCTTCAAGTTTCTTTCCCTTTACCTTACAAGGGGGAAGGGAGGAGGCTTCTTGGCCTTACCCCTTCCAAACCCATCCCACGACATTTTTTTTATTGGCGCCCAACGTGGGGCAGATAATTAGTTCAATTTATTATTTGATTGATTTAGTGTTTTCTAGCTGAATTAGCAAACATGAAGGTATTGTGGTTTGTGGAGCGATTGTTCTTTTCAATTTTTGGGGCTCTGGTTTACAGATATTGTTTGGGTTTGATTTTGGATTACCTGGGTAAATATTTGGTGCGGACAATTTATATGTGGGTTATGTATAGAGTTAAATTATGGTATGGAAAATGTATTAATTTATTATGGCCAGTGAGATACAGGAATGTTACCTCCACCACTCTCCCAATTGAGATAAAGGGTTTTAAGATTCCGCCTGAGGAGACAGTAACTTTAGGTGATGCCTGGGATCCAAAGGTGATTTATTTCATGTGTATAATTCTGCTGCTGGTGATAACTAATGTGTATTCTCTGTATTCCTGGCGTCGGGAGAAAAAGGTGTCCAGGGCGTGTTTTGTTATTAAAACTAGATCAAAAAGAAAACGCCGTGGCTCTCGATCAGTCCCAGAGTCATCTAGTGACGAGGACTGTGGAGAACCCACAGCCGCGGCAGTTTTAAAAGCCGCCCGGGCTGCGCGCGCGGCGCCATTTTGGCTCAGTAGCTGATCGGGACCGCTCGTCCGGAACCGCTCCGCTTAAGCTGTGAGTTTCTCGGGGTTTTTCTTTTGCTTTTGCTTTCCTTTCGGGGCTTCGCGGGTCGGGAGGACTGCTAGTAGGGGGAGGAGCCGGCAGGATCGTGCTCACGAGAGCCTGCACGGGTCACGGGAGCCTGACGTCAGCCGCGGCAGTTTTAAAAGCCGCCCGGGCTGCGCGCGCGGCGCCATTTTGGCTCAGTAGCTGATCGGGACCGCTCGTCCGGAACCGCTCCGCTTAAGCTGTGAGTTTCTCGGGGTTTTTCTTTTGCTTTTGCTTTCCTTTCGGGGCTTCGCGGGTCGGGAGGACTGCTAGTAGGGGGAGGAGCCGGCAGGATCGTGCTCACGAGAGCCTGCACGGGTCACGGGAACCTGACGTCAGCCGCGGCAGTTTTAAAAGCCGCCCGGGCTGCGCGCGCGGCGCCATTTTGGCTCAGTAGCTAGTGTAGCAGCCGGGTGACAAAAAAAAAAAAAAAAAAAAAAAAAAAAAAATATCCCAAACAGAAAACCCGAACCTTAAACATTGCATCATGGTCGTCACTCGGACGAAGGGTAAAAAAGCAGCATCTGCCCAGACAGAGCTGTTTCACCAACATGCTGGAGTCCAGGCTGTCAGCTGCAGAGAGTGCTTCAGCCTGGCACTTGGAATAGAGGGGGAGGGAGAGGACAGCTGTGTCCGGTGTGAGCAGGTGAATTTTCTCCTCAGCATGGTGGCAGAGCTGAAGGATGAAGTGGCCGAGCTGAAGGAGGAGGTAGCTAGGCTAAGGACCATAAGGGAAAGCGAAAGGGAGTTAGACTTGCGGGAGAAGGCTCTGCAGATCTCCCCTGCTGAGGGAAGGGTTTCTGGAGGCAGAGAGGGATGGATACGGGTCCCTGCCAGGGGTGGCAAGAGAAATCCACCCCGACCCTCTCCTCCTCCTCCTCTGCCCTTGCATAATAAGTATGAGGCCCTGCAGGCTGAGGGCAGTAAGGATGAGAGGGCTGAGGCTGAAGAGCAGCCATCCAGAGGGGAGCCTAAGGCCAAGCGGACCCCACCAGCTGTAACGGCCAGCTCTGGGGGGAAGCCTAAGCCCAAGCGGTCCCCACCGGCTATAACGACTAGCTCCACAAAGAAAGGGAGAAGGGTTATAGTTGTTGGGGACTCTCTCCTGGGGGGTACTGAGGGATCCATATGTCGTCCCGACCCATCCCACAGGGAGGTCTGCTCCCTACCAGGGGCAGGGGTTAGGGACATTGCGAAGAGATTCCCTGAATTAATCCAGCCCACTGACTATTACCCTCTGATGGTAATACAGGCTGGGAGTGATGAGATTGACAGGAAGGGCACTAGGACAATTAAGAAGGAATTCAGGGCCCTTGGACAATTGATTGATGGGGCAGGAGCTCAAGTGGTGTTCTGCTCAATTCCTTCAGTGTCAGGGGTGTACACTGAGAGGAATGGGAGAACCCACACCATCAACAATTGGCTCAGGGGATGGTGCCAGCGGCAGAACTTTGGGTTCTATGACCACGGGGCAACTTTCACTGCACCTGACCTGTTGGGTCCTGATGGGGTGCATCTATCTAGAAGGGGTAAAAGAGTCCTGGCACTGGAGTTGGCAGGGCTCATTAGGAGGGCTTTAAACTAGGTCTGAAGGGGGTGGGTGAGGCAATCGGTCCCTCTGCAGAGGTAAGAGTAGGGCGCAAGGTAGGGTCAGTTGAGAAGTCAGGAACCCAGCTGCGATGCATGTACACCAATGCACGCAGCCTGGGCAACAAGCAAGAGGAGTTGGAGGTCCTAATCCATCAGGGCGACTATGATGTAGTCGCTATCTCAGAACCTTGGTGGGACAGCACCCACGATTGGAGTGCTACAATGGGGGGTTACAGGCTCTTTAGGAGGGACAGGCGAGGGAGAAGAGGAGGAGGGGTGGCTCTGTATATTAGAGAGTCAATCTCTGCCACACAACTTGTGGTGGAAGATGAGGTAGTTGAGAGCCTGTGGGTCAAAATCAGAGGACAACCTAACAAGTCTGACATCCTGATTGGAATCTGTTACAGACCACCCAACCAGGATGAGGCGGCTGATGAGTTGTTCTACAAGCAACTGGAGGCTGTCTCAAGATCATCTGATCTTGTCCTTGTTGGTGACTTCAACCTTCCAGATATCTGCTGGGAACTTAATTCAGCAGGGAGGAGGCAGTCCAGAAGATTCCTGGAGCGAATGGAGGACTGCTTCCTGACACAGCTGTTAAGCGAGCCTACCAGGGGACAGGCTCTGCTTGACCTGCTGTTCTGCAATAGGGAAGGGCTGGTGGGAGATGTGATCGTGGGAGGCTGCCTAGGGTGCAGTGACCACGAGATAGTGAAGTTTTCAATATGCAGGGAGATTGGGAGGAGCACCAACAGAACCTCCACCTTGGACTTCCGAAGGGCGAACTTCAGCCTATTTAAAAAACTTGTCTGCAAAGTCCCCTTGGTACCAGCCCTCATGAACCAAGGGGTTCAGGAGGGTTGGACCTACTTCAAACAGGAGCTCTTGAAGGCACAGGAATTGGCGGTTCCCATGTGCCGGAAGGCAAGCCGGCGGGGAAGGCGACCAGCCTGGATGAGCAAGCAGCTCCTGGAGGATTTAAGGGGGAAGAGGAGGCTGTATCACCTTTGGAAGGAGGGGAAGGCTTCTCGAGGTATGTTCAAGGAAGCTGTTAGATTATGTAGGAATAAAATTAGGGAGGCTAAGGCCCAGCTGGAACTGAAGCTGGCCACCTCAGTCAAAGATAATAAAAAGCATTTTTATAAATATATTAACAATAAGAAGAAGGGCAGGAAGAACCTGAACTCCCTAGTGGACCTGGAGGGGAACACAGTTACTGAGGATGAGGATAAAGCTGAGGTCCTGAACACCTTCTTTACCTCAATGTTTAACAGCAAGGCAGGAGTTCAGGACGAGTGGTCTCCGGAGCTGGGCGTTGGGGTCGGGGAGCAGAGTAATACCCTGGAAATCCATGAGGAGTTAGTTCGGGACCTGCTGAGCCACTTGGATATCCACAAGTCCATGGGACCAGATGGGATCCATCCTAGGGTGCTGAGAGAGCTGGCAGATGTGCTAGCTAGGCCACTCTCCATCATTTTCCTCCAGTCCTGGCTCACTGGTGAGGTCCCAGATGACTGGAAACTGGCCAACGTGGTCCCCATCCACAAGAAGGGTCGGATGGAGGAACCTGGAAACTACAGGCCAGTCAGCCTGACCTCAGTGCCAGGGAAAGTGATGGAGCAGATTATCCTGGCAGCAATAACTGCGCACCTGAAGGATGGCCAAGGGCTCAGGTCCAGCCAACATGGATTCAGGAAGGGCAGATCCTGCCTCTCCAACCTGATCTCTTTCTATGATCAGGTGACCCGCCTGGTGGATGTGGGGAGGCCTGTGGATGTGGTCTACCTAGACTTCAGCAAGGCCTTTGACACCGTCCCCCACAGCAAACTGCTGACTAAGCTGTCAGCCTGTGGATTGGACCACTACACTCTGTGCTGGGTTAGGAACTGGCTGGAGGGCCGGGCCCAGAGAGTGGTCGTGAATGGTGCCGCATCCAGCTGGCGGCCAGTCACCAGTGGTGTCCCCCAGGGATCAGTGCTGGGCCCTGTCCTCTTCAACATATTCGTTGATGATCTGGATGAAGGGGTAGAGTCAGTCATCAGCAAGTTTGCAGATGACACAAAGTTAGGGGCAGATGTTAGTCAATTAGAGGGTAGAAAGGCTCTGCAGAGGGACCTCGACCGACTGGAAAGATGGGCAGAGTCCAATGGGATGGCTTTCAACAAGTCCAAGTGCCGAGTGCTGCACTTTGGCTATGGCAATCCCATGCAGAGGTATAGGCTGGGGTCGGAGTGGCTGGAGAGCTCCCAGACAGAGAGGGACCTGGGTGTGCTGATCGACAGCCACCTGAATATGAGCCAGCAGTGTGCTCAGGTGGCCAGGAGGGCCAATAGCATTCTGGCCTGCATTAGGAATAGTGTGGCCAGCAGGAGCAGGGAGGTCATAGTGCCCCTGTACTCTGCTCTGGTTAGGCCGCACCTTGAGTACTGTGTCCAGTTCTGGGCTCCTCAGTTTAAGAAGGACATTGAGACACTTGAGCGTGTCCAGAGAAGGGCAACAAGGCTGGTGAGAGGCCTTGAACACAAGCCCTATGAGGAGAGGCTGAGGGAGCTGGGATTGTTTAGCCTGGAGAAGAGGAGGCTCAGGGGTGACCTTATTGCCCTCTACAACTACCTGAAGGGTGGTTGTAGCCAGGAGGGAGTTGGCCTCTTCTCCCAGGCAACCAGCACCAGAACAAGGGGACACAGTCTCAAGCTGCGCCAGGGGAGGTTCAGACTCGAGGTGAGGAGGAAGTTCTTCACCGAGCGAGTCATTCGGCATTGGAATGGGTTGCCCAGGGAGGTGGTTGAGTCATCGACCCTGGAGGCGTTCAAGGGGAGATTGGACGTGGCACTTGGTGCCATGGTCTAGTCATGGGGTCTGCGGTGTCAGGTTGGACTCGATGATCCTCGAGGTCCTTTCCAACCTAGGTGATACTGTGATACTGTGATACTGTGAACCCGTGTCAGTCAAAAAGAAGGCTAAAAAGTTAATTGGTAAAGCAGCTCTAAATGACTTTGCTGATTCTAGCAAGCAGCCAAGGGCATCGGCTGGTATCAACATGGCGCCTACTCCTTCTCCCACTCCTTCTCCTTCTTCTTCTTCTCCGTCAGCCATTAATGGAGCAACGTCACTTCCACCCACTCCCTCAGTGGGACCGGAAGTCACTGCCCCAGCAGCTGATTTATCTCAGGACCTGTCAGCTTCCATTAAGATGGCTGTAAATTCAAACACAGCTCCAGTTAAGGTGGCTCCTTTAAAGACTAGAGCTGGAAAGGGCAAAGATGGAGAAGAAGAGGAGGAGACTGATCCTGGTGAGGGGCCCTCTACTCTAAAAGATCCTGCTCAGGAGGAAGAGAAGGTTTGTTTTAAAGATCTAGCTAACCTAGTGAGATCAAAGCAGGATAGAGATGAAGCTAGGAAAGCAGCTGGCAAAGGTGGTTCTCAGCTTAAAGAGATCCTTAGGAGAATGACAGCAGGATTTTACGGGCAAAGAATTCAGGGAGATGAAGATGAAGATGATATTACGGACTGTTCGTCACCAAGGGAGGAATTGAGAAATGTCCGTAAAGATTTCACCAGGGCAGATAAGGAGCCAGTTCTAGCTTGGCTTAGTAGGTGTTATGATACAGGTGCTTCAGCTCTAACAGTTGGAGACAAGTCAGCAGCTCAGTTAGGAACTCTCTCAAGGGACAATGGAATAGATAGACATCTAGGCGAAGCTCTCGGTAAGGTTAATCTCTGGATACGCCTTTTAATAGCGGTTGCCCTGAGATACCCTTCCCGAGATGATCTTCCATGGAATCCTAAACCCTGGACTACCATAGATGAGGGAATTAAGCGCTTGAGAGAATTTGCTGTTAGAGAGCTACTCTATGGTGAACATGAAACTCTGAATCCTGATGACGTTCCTGTGGGTATTGGTCTTGCTAAAAAGATCATCAAACTTGCTCCTTCCAATTATGCAAACATTCTGGCAAGCAGAATTGTGTCAAGAAGTTATGGTGGAGCTTCTCCCACGGTTGGCCAATTCAGTGATCAAATGAGACAATTGGAGGATAGCATGACACGTGGTTCTTTGGTTTCAGCCATTAAAACGATGTCTGGTGATATTCAGAATTGCATAAGAGAGTTAAAAGATGAATTTAGAAATTCCATATCCCAATTGGCACAAAGGGATAATTTCAATTCTTCCTCCAGGTGGATACAAGTTTCATCTGTGAGGAATACACGTCCTCCAAGGAGGTCATTCCAAAATAGGACATTCCAAAACAGGTCATTCCAAAACAGACCGCCAAGGCAATCACGTAGAACTATTTGGATAACTCTGCGTGATCAGTTCGGTGAGAACATGAACCGCTGGGATGGCCAACCAACTTCTAATCTTTTCAGGAGACTGAGGGAATTGCAAAGTGGCAGAACCCAAGGTAGCAATACCAGAAGGGTAGCTGTTACTTCCACAGTTCCCCAGAACGACTCTTATGGCTCCAACAGTGGCTCCAGTTATAACATGCAAAGTTATAACCCTGCACAATATGTGCAATGCACATGTGCGCATGTTCCCCATAACTAGGGGTGCCCTGCCTCCCGCCAGGGGGAGGAGAGGGATAACAGAGATAACAGAATCTATTGGGATGTGTACATCCAGTGGCCTGGCACTTCACAATTTCAGAAGTACAGGGCCTTGGTTGACACAGGAGCTCAGTGCACCATAATACCATCAAATTATCAGGGATCAGAGTCTATAACTATTCTGGGAGTCACTGGTGGATCTCAAGAGTTAAGTAAGGTAGAGGTTAATATAAGTTTAACTGGTAAACAATGGAGGAAGCATACAGTTGTGACCGGACCTGACGCACCTTGTATTTTGGGAATTGATTTTCTGAGAGAAGGGCGTTTCAAAGACCCTAGAGGTTACAAATGGGCTTTTGGAGTAGCTTCAATAGAAATTGATGGACAAAAATTGAAGCTATCTGCCAGACCTGAGCTTTCTGATGAATCTGCAGTTGTGGGACAACATAAGATACAGGACATTAAATTGCCGGTTGCTTCTCAGACTGTGCATCACAGACAATACAGAACCAACCGTGACTCTTTGTTGCCCATTCAGAATCTGATTCGTCAGTTGGAAAGTCAGAAAGTCGTCAGCAAAACTCATTCACCTTTCAACAGTCCAGTGTGGCCTGTGCGGAAGCAGAATGGAGACTGGCGTCTGACAGTAGACTACCGAGCCCTAAATGAAGTGACACCACCTATGAGTGCAGCAGTACCAGACATGATGGAGCTACAGCATGAGCTGGAATCCAAAGAGGCCAAATGGTATGCTACCATAGACATTGCTAATGCATTTTTCTCTATTTCCATAGCAGAGGAATGCAGGCCTCAGTTTGCTTTCACCTGGAGAGGAATCCAGTACACTTTCAACAGACTGCCAATGGGCTGGATCCACAGCTCAAGCATCTGTCATGCAGTGATCCACGATGCTCTGGAGAAAGGCGGTGCTCCAGAACACATCCAGTTCATCGATGATATCATCGTCTGGGGCAAAACTGCTGAGGAAGTCTTCGAGAAAGGTAACAAAATCATTGACATTCTTCTGAATGCAGGTTTTGCCATCAAGCGAGACAAGGTGAAAGGACCTACCACAGAGATTCAGTTTCTGGGAGTGAAGTGGCAGGATGGACGCCGACACATTCCAGTGGATGTGGTAAATAGAGTCTCTACCATGGCAAGTCCCACAAACAAACAAGAGACCCTACGTTTCTTGGGGATAGTGGGATTTTGGAGACTGCACATTCCTGGATACAGTCAGATTGTGAAACCTCTGTATGATGTGACTCGAAAGAGAAACCATTTCCACTGGGGACCTGAACAACAAGCAGCCTTTGACCAGATAAAACAAGAGGTGATTCAAGCAATGGGTCTGGGACCTGTCCGAGATGGTCCAGACATTAAGAACATTTTGTACACGGCTGCAAGTGACAATGGTCCAACCTGGTGCTTGTGGCAAAAAGCTCCAGGTGAGACACGTGGACGACCTCTTGGTTTCTGGAGTCGAGGTTACAGAGGTTCAGAGGCTAATTATACTCCAACAGAGAAAGAAATTTTAGCTGCCTATGAAGGAGTAAAAGCATCTTCTGAAGTGATTGGAACTGAATCACAACTTCTTCTAGCTCCCAGATTACCAGTTTTGAATTGGATGTTCAAAGGCAAAGGATCCACACCACATCATGCCACAGACTCAACCTGGTCTAAGTGGATGGCTCTGATAACACAGAGAGCTCAAATGGGAAATCTTGAAAGACCTGGTCTAGTGGAGGTGATCTCAAGTTGGCCTGAAGGTATCAACTGTGCCAAACCTCCAGAGGAGAAAGTAACTCGTGCTGAGGAAGCTCCTCCTTACGATGACCTTTCTGATGATGAAAAGAAATATGCTTTGTTCACAGACGGTTCCTGTCGTCTTGTTGGAAACAAGCGAAGGTGGAAGTCTGCAGTGTGGAGTCCAACACGCCGAGTTGCAGAGGCGAGAGATGGAGAAGGAGAATCCAGTCAATTCGCAGAGGTAAAAGCTGTCCAGCTAGCTCTCGACGTAGCTGAACGTGAGAGATGGCCAAAGCTTTATCTCTACACCGACTCATGGATGGTAGCCAATGCTCTATGGGGTTGGCTAAAGAACTGGAAGAAGAGTGGTTGGCAGAGAAAAGGAAAACCCATTTGGGCAGCAGACTTGTGGCAGGACATTGCTGATCGAATCGAGAGAATTCCAGTGAAAGTGAGACACATCGATGCTCACATTCCTAAGAGCAAAGCTACTGAGGAACAGCAACACAACCATCAGGCAGATCTAGCTGCAAGAGTTTATCAAGTAGACATGGACTCTAATCTTGATCTCGACTGGAAACACCGAGGTGAGATATTCTTAGCTCGGTGGGCTCACGATTCGTCAGGACATCAAGGCAGAGATGCAACATACCAATGGGCTCGTGACAGATCCATAGACATTTCCATGGATGCTATCACACAAGGCATCCATGACTGTGACATTTGTGCTGCTATTAAGCAGGCAAAACGACTTAAGCCCTTGTGGTATGGTGACAGATGGTCCAAGTACAAGTATGGTGAAGCTTGGCAGATTGACTACATCACTCTACCACGTTCTCGTTCTGGTAAGCAATACGTGCTTACTATGGTAGAGGCAAACACTGGATGGTTGGAAACTTATCCAGTTCCACATGCAACTGCACGCAACACCATTCTTGGTCTGGAGAGGCAAGTCCTGTGGAGACACGGAACTCCAGAGAGGATTGAGTCAGACAACGGAACTCATTTCAAGAACAACCTTGTAAAGAGCTGGGCAAAAGAGTATGGTATTGAGTGGATATTCCACATTCCCTACTATGCACCAGCTTCAGGGAAGATTGAACGCTACAACGGTTTGTTGAAGACCACTCTCAAAGCCATGGGAGGTGGATCTTTGAAAAACTGGGAAAAACATTTAGCACAAGCAACCTGGCTGGTAAATAGTAGAGGTTCAGTGAACCGAGCTGGACCTGCACATTCAGATTTGCTACGGAAAGTAGAAGGTGATAGAGTTCCTGTTGTTAGAGAAAAGAATCTGTTAGGTAAAACTGTTTGGGTATTTTCACCCTCAGGAGAGGCTAAACCTGTCCGAGGGGTGGTTTCAGCTGAAGGTCCGGGTCACACTTATTGGGTAATGCAAGAGAATGGTGAAATTCAGTGTATTCCACAAAGAAATTTAACTTTAGCTGAAAGAGGTTAATTTCAAACTGTTGTATAGCTACATCGCGTCCAAAGGAAGAATCAACGAGGAGTCTACGGTGCACGAACCCTGAGATCCCTGAGAGCCCTGAGTCAACTAAGAGACCCTGAGATTTCCCTGTTTCCCTTTTCTTCGCTTCATCGGTGAAGAAATGAACTGTTTTCCATTTTTCTCATTTTCTGATTTTCTTGGACTTTTGAATCATCTACATCTGAGCATAGCCGGAATGGACTATGAACTTTACTCACGAACTGTAAATATCGTTTTGGATTGGATGGACAGTGTGAACAGCCAATGAAATTGTTTAGAAGGGGTGGACTGTGGCCGGTTGACGTTGCCCCCTTAAGAAAGGGAATATGGTGGACGGAAGTTGGTAAACGGAAGAAATAGTCTAAACTAATTTCATTGGACGAGTGGGAGGAAGCACCTTTCTGAGCTGGGACTATACTGAGTTTCTCCAGCACCTTATAGTCAGTCTTGCTTCCGTCTTTGCTTCGTGCAGCAGCTTTGCCTGTGCTGGGCTTTCTGCCAACGCCTCGGCCTTGAAAACCAGATAACAGGCCTGTATACTAACTCCCTTCCAATTAACACGAACTGCTTCTAATCTTTTTTTTCCTCTCTTTCCTTTCTCTTTCTATCCCATTCTGGGGAAAGGGGGGGGGGGAGAGGGGAGAGCGGAGGTGGGGGACCCCTCTGCCGAGGGGGTCACTCTCATTTCTGTGTTACTCTGTTGTATATCTTTGTATATATTGTAGATATTGTAAATTTGTAAATATCTCCCTGCAAACCCTACATCGCTTTGTAAATATAGCTCCACTGCTTTGCTAATTCAGCTTGTGAGGTTTTTTTTTCCTTTCCCTTCAAGTTTCTTTCCCTTTACCTTACAAGGGGGAAGGGAGGAGGCTTCTTGGCCTTACCCCTTCCAAACCCATCCCACGACATGGGGCCGGGGCAGAGGCACGGCTGGGACAGGGCTGGAACTGGACCTGGGCTGGGGGCAAGGTTGGGGCTGGGGCTGGGGCTGCGGACAGGGCTGGGGCTAGGGCTGAGGTAGGGGTAGGGCTTGGGCTGGACTAGGCTTGAGGCTGGGCCTTGGGCTGGGGCTGGGTTGGCACAGGGCTGGGGCTGGGGCTGGAAGCAAGGCTTGGGCAGGGCTGGGGCTGGGGCTGGAACCAGGGCTGGGGCAGGAGCCAGGGCTGGGGCAGGGCTGTGGCTGGAGCTGGGCTGGGGCTGAGGGCGGGGCTGGGGATGGGCTAGGGCAGGGCTGGGGCCGGGGCTGCGACTAGGGCTGGGTCCAGGGCTGGGGCTGGGTCCAGGGCAGGGCTGGGGCTGGGGCAGGGCTGTGGCTCGGGATGAGGCTGGGGTCGGGCTGGGGCTGGGTCCAGGGCTGGGCTGGGCTGGGGCTGGGGCTAGGCTGGGGCAGTGCTGGGGCAGGGCTGGGGCTGGGGCTGGGTCCAGGGTGGGGCTGGGGCTGGACTGGGGGCAGGGCTGGGGTGGGGCAGGGCTGAGGGCAGGGCTGGTCTAGGGCTGGGGCTGGGGTAGGGGCCGGGGTTGGGGACAGGGCTGGGGCTGGGCGGTGGCTGGGGTTAGGGTGGGTCAGGGCTGGGGCTGGGCTGGGGTTGGGCTGGGGCCGAGTCTGGGGCAGGGGCTGGGCTGGGGCTGAGGCAGGGCTGGGGCAGGTCTGGAACTGGGGCTGGGCTGGGGGCAAGGTCGGGGCTGGGGCTGGGCTCGTGGCGGGGGTGGGGCTGGGGCTGGGGCTGCGGACAGAGCTGGGGCTAGGGCTGAGGTAGGGGTAGGTCTGGGGCAGGACTAGGCTTGAGGCTGGGCCTTGGGCTGGGGCTGGGTTGTCTCAGGGCTGGGGCTGGGGCTGCAAGCAAGGCTTGGGCAGGGCTGGGGCTGGGGCTGGAGCCAGGGCTGGGGCAGGAGCCAGGGCTGGGGCAGGGCTGTGGCTGGAGCTGGGCTGGAGTTGAGGGTGGGGCTGTGGCTGGGCTAGGGCTGGGCTGGGGCCGGGGCTGCGACTGGGGCTGGATCCAGGGCTGGGGCTGGGCTGTGGCTGGGGCTGGGCTGGGGCAGGGCTGGGGCTAGGGCTGGGGCTGGGCTCGGGCTGGGCCGGGGTAGGGCTGGGCTGGGGCAGGGCTGGGCTGGGGCTGGGCTGGGGCTGGGCTGGGGCTGGGTTCGGTGCAGGGCTGGGGCTGGGGCAGGGCTGGGCTGGGGCCGGGGATGGGGCCGTGAGTGGGGCTTGGCTGGGGCTGGGGCTGGGGCTGGGGCTGGGGCTGGGCTGGGGCAGGGCTGGGCCAGGGCTGGGGCTTGGGCTGGGGCTGGGGCTAGGCAGGGCTGGGGCTGGGGACGAGGGTGGGGGCAGGGCTGGGGCTGGGCATGGACCGGGACTGGGCAGGGGTAGGGCCGGGGCTGGGGGCTGGGTGGGGCTGGGTTTGGGCTGGGTTTGGGCTGGGGCTGGGTCCAGGGCTGGGGCAGGGCTGTGGCTGGGGCTGGGGCTGGGGCTGGGCTGGGGCTCGGTCCAGGGCTGTGGCTGGGCTGTGGCTGGAGCTGGGCTGGTGCTGCGTTTGGGGCTGGGGCAGGGCTTTGGCTGGGGCTGGGGCAGGGCTGGGGGCAGGGCTGGGGCTGGGGTTGGGCTGGGGCAGGGCTGGGGCCGGGCTATAGCAGGGCTGTGGCTGGGGCTGTGCTGGGGCTGGGTCCAGGGCTGTGGCTGGGCTGTGGCTGGAGCTGGGCTGGGGCTGAGGGTGGGGCTGGGGCCGGGCTAGGGCTTGGCTGGGGCCGGGGGCTGCGACTGGGGCTGGGTCCAGGGCTGGGGCTGGGCTGTGGCTGGGGCTGTGGCTGGGCTGGGGCTGGGACCAGGGCAGGGGCTGGGTCCAGGGGTGGGGCTGGGGCTGGGTCCAGGGTGGGGCTGGGGCAGGGCTGGGGGCAGGACTGGGGCTGGGTGGTGGCTGGGGCTGGGCTGGGGCTGGGCTGGGCCTGGGACTGGGTCCAGGGCAGGAGCTGGACTGGGGCTGGGGCTGTGGCTGGGGCAGGGCTGGGGCTGGGGCTGGGCTGCAGCTGGGGCTGGGTCCAGGCTTGGGCTGGGGCTGGGGCTGGGGCACAACTGGGGCCGGGCTGGGGCTGGGGCTGGGCTGAGGGCAGGGCTGGGGCAGGGCTGGGGATGGGGCTGGGCTGGGGCTGGGTCCAGGGCTGTGGCTGGGTTGTGGCTGAAGCTGGGCTGGGGCTGAGGGTGGGGCTGGGGCTGGTCTAGTGCTGGGCTGGGGCTGGGGCTGGCCTGGGGCTGGGTCCAGGGTAGGGGGCTGGGCTGGGGCTGGGGCTGGGCCGGGGCAGGGCTGGGGCAGGGGCTGGGCTGGGGCCGAGTGTGGGGCTGGGGCTGGGGCTGAGGGCAGGGCTGGGCTAGGTCTGGGGCAGGGCTGGGGCAGGGGCCGGGGCTCAGGGCAGGGTCCAGGGCTGGGGCTGGGGCAGTGCTGGGGCTGGGCTGTGGCTGGGCTGGGTCCAGGACTGGGCTGGGGCAGGGACTGGGGCCGAGGCTTGGGCTGGGGCTGGGATGGGGTAGGGCTGGGGCTGGGGTTGGGCTGGGGGGAAGGGATGGGGATGGGGATGGGGATGGGGATGGGGATGGGGCTTGGGCTGGGGCAGGGCTGGGGCTGGGCAGGGGATGAGGCTGGGGTGGGCCTGGGGCTGGGTCCAGGGCAGGGCTAGGGCTGGGGCTGGGCTGGGGCAGAGGGCGGGGCTGGGGCAGGACTGGGGCCGGGCTGGGGCTGCGTTCGGTGCAGAGCTGGGGCTGGGGTAGGGCGGGGGCTGGGCTGGGGGCAGGGATGGGGCTGGGTCTGGGGCTTGGCCTGGGGCAGGGCTGGGCCTGGGCTGGTGATGAGGCTGGAGTGGGGCTGGGGCTGGGTCCAGGGCTGGGGCTGGGCTGTGGCTGGGGCTGGGCCGGGGCTGGGGCTGGGACCGGGGCTTGGGCTGGGGCAGGGCTGGGCCTGGGCTGGGGATGAGGCTGGGGTGGGGGTGGGGATGGGGCTGGGTCCAGGGCAGGGGCTGGGCTGGGGCTGGGGCTGGGGCTAGGCTGGGGCAGGGCTGGAGATGAGGCTGGGGTGGGGCTGGGGCTGGGGCCGGGGTTGTATTGAGGCCGAGCTGGGGCTGGGGCTGGGCTAGGGCTGGAGCGGGGGCTGGGGCAGGGCTGGAGCTGTGCTGGGGCTGGGGCTAGGCTGGGGCTGTGCTGGGGGCTGGGTCCGGGATTGGGGCAGGGCTGGGGCCAGGGCTTGGTCTCAGGCAGGGCTGGGGGCTGGGCTGTGACTGGGGCACGGCTGGGCTGGAGGCTGGACTGGGGCTGGGGCAGGACTAGGGTAGGGCTGGGGCTGGGCTGGGGGCTGGAGCCGGGGCTGGGGCTGGGGCTGGGTGGGGCTGAGCTGGGGCTGGGCTGGGGCTGGGTGGGGCTGAGCTGGGGCTGGGCTGGGGCCAGGAGGCTGGGCTGGAGCACGGATTGGGCAGGGATGGGGCAGGGCAGGGATGGGGCAGGACCAGGGCTGGGGCTGCAGCCTTGGCTGGGGCAGGGCTGGGGACTGCGCTGGAACTGGGGCTGGGGTTGGGGCTGGGGCAGGGCTGGAGCTGGGCTGGAGTTGGGACTGGGGCCGGGGCTGGGGCAGGGATGTGGTTGAGCTGGGGCCGGGGTTGGGGCAGGACTGGGCTGGGGACTGGGCTGGGGCTGGAGCTGGGGTTGGGGCAGGGCTGGTGCTGGCCTAGGGGCAGGGCTGGTCTGGGTCCGGGGCTGGGGCAGGGCTGGGGGCAGGTCTGTGGGCTGGGCTGTGGCTGGGCAGGGTGCTGGAGCCAGGACTGGGGCTGGGACTGAGGCTGGGGCAGGGCTGGGACAGGGCTGGGGCAGTTCTGGGGGCTGGGGCTAGGCTGGGGCTTGGGGCAGGGCTGGAGCTGGGGCTGGGGCCCAGAGTGGGACTGGGCAGGGTCTGAGCTGGGGCTGGGGATTGGCTGGGGGTGGGCTGGGGGCTGGGCTGGGGGCTGTGGCTGGGGCCGGGACTGGGCTGGGGATGAGCTGGGGCTGGGCTGGGGCCGGGGCTGGGGGCAGGGATGGGGCTGGCCTGGGGGCAGGGGCTGGGGCCAGAGCTGGGCTGGGGGCTGGGCTTGGGCTGGGGCATGGCTGGGGTCGAGGCTGGAACCAAGGCTCAGGAGGATTTGGGGCTGTGCTAGGGGCAGGGCTGGGCTGGGGCTGAGCTGGGGCTGGGGCTGGGGCAAAGGCTGAGGCAGGGCAGGGCAGGGCTGGCGCAGGACTGGGGTTGGGGCTGGGGCTGGGAGCTGGGGCTGGGGGCTGGGTCTTGGCTGGGGCTAATGGATGGGGCTGGGTCAGGGCTGGGGTAGGGCTTGGGCCGGGGCTGGGACTGGGGTAGGGGCAGGTCTGGGGCATGGCTGGGGCTGGGGCTGTGGCTGGGGCTGGGGCCGAGGCTGGGGGCAGGGATGGGGTAGGGCTGGGGCTGGGGCAGGGGCTGGGGCCAGAATTAAGGCAGGGCTGGGGCCAGGGCTGGGGCAGGGCTGGGGCCGGGCTAGGGCAGGGCTGGGGCTGGGGCTGGGCTGGGGCTGAGGGTGGGGCTGGGGCCGGGCTAGGGCTTGGCTGAGGCCGGGGCAGGGCTGGGGGCAGGGCTGGGGCTGGGGTTGGGCTGAGGCAGGGCTGGGGCCGGGCTATAGCAGGGCTGGGGCTGGGGCTGGGCTGGGGCTGGGTCCAGGGCTGTGGCTGGGCTGTGGCTGGAGCTGGGCTGGGGCTGAGGGTGGGGCTGGGGCCGGGCTAGGGCTTGGCTGGGGCCGGGGCTGCGACTGGGGCTGGGTCCAGGGCTGGGGCTGGGCTGTGGCTGGGGCTGTGGCTGGGGCTGGGGCAGGGGCTGGGTCCAGGGCTGGGGCTGGGTCCAGGGCAGGGCTGTGGCTGGGGCAGGGCTGTGGCTGGGGATGAGGCTGGGGTGGGGCTGGGGCTGGGTCCAGGGCAGGGGCTGGGCTGGGGCTGGGGCTAGGCTGGGGTAGGGCTGGGGCAGGGCTGGGGCTGGGGCTGGGGTCCAGGGTGGGGCTGGGGCTGGACTGGGGGTAGGGCTGGGGTGGGGCTGGGCTGAGGGCAGGGCTGGGGCTGGGGGCTGGGATGGGGCAGGACTGGGACTGGGACAGGGGCACGGGCGAGGCTGGGGCCAGGGCTAGGGCTGGAGCTAGGGCAGGGCTGGGGCCAGGCTGGGGCTGGGTTCGGCTGAGGGGTGGGGCTTGGTCCAGGGCTGGGGCTGGGCTAGGGCAGGGCTGGGGCTGGGCTGTGGCTGGGGCTGGGCCGGGGCTGGGGCTGGGACCGGGGCTTGGGCTGGGGCAAGGCTGGGGCCTGGGCTGGGGATGAGGCTGGGGTGGGGCTGGGGCTGGGTCCAGGGCAGGGGCTGGGCTGGGGCTGGGGCTGGGGCTAGGCTGGGGCAGGGCTGGGGATGAGGCTGGGGTGGGGCTGGGGCTGGGGCCGGGGTTGTATTGAGGCCGAGCTGGGGCTGGGTCTGGGCTAGGGCTGGAGCGGGGGCTGGGGCAGGGCTGGAGCTGTGCTGGGGCTGGGGCTAGGCTGGGGCTGTGCTGGGGGCTGGGTCCGGGATTGGGGCAGGGCTGGGGCCAGGGCTTGGTCTCAGGCAGGGCTGGGGGCTGGGCTGTGACTGGGGCACGGCTGGGCTGGAGGCTGGACTGGGGGCTGGGGCAGGACTGGGGTAGGGCTGGGGCTGGGCTGGGGGCTGGAGCCGGGGCTGGGGCTGGGGCTGGGTGGGGCTGAGCTGGGGCTGGGCTGGGGCTGGGTGGGGCTGAGCTGGGGGCTGGGCTGGGGCCAGGAGGCTGGGCTGGAGCACGGATTGGGCAGGGATGGGGCAGGGCAGGGATGGGGCAGGACCAGGGCTGGGGCTGCAGCCTTGGCTGGGGCAGGGCTGGGGACTGCGCTGGAACTGGGGCTGGGGTTGGGGCTGGGGCAGGGCTGGAGCTGGGCTGGAGCTGGGGACTGGGGCCGGGGCTGGGGCAGGGATGTGGTTGAGCTGGGGCCGGGGTTGGGGCAGGACTGGGCTGGGGACTGGGCTGGGGCTGGAGCTGGGGTTGGGGGCAGGGCTGGTGCTGGCCTAGGGGCAGGGCTGGTCTGGGTCCGGGGGCTGGGGCAGGGCTGGGGGCAGGTCTGTGGGCTGGGCTGTGGCTGGGCAGGGTGCTGGAGCCAGGACTGGGGCTGGGACTGAGGCTGGGGCAGGGCTGGGACAGGGCTGGGGCAGTTCTGGGGCTGGGGCTAGGCTGGGGCTGTGCTGGGGCCTGGGGGCCGGGGCTGGGGGCTGGGCTGGGGCTTGGGGCAGGGCTGGAGCTGGGGCTGGGGCCCAGAGTGGGACTGGGCAGGGTCTGAGCTGGGGCTGGGGATTGGCTAGGGGTGGGCTGGGGGCTGGGCTGGGGGCTGTGGCCGGGGCCGGGGACTGGGCTGGGGATGAGCTGGGGCTGGGCTGGGGCCGGGGCTGGGGGCAGGGATGGGGCTGGCCTGGGGGCAGGGCTGGGGCCAGAGCTGGGCTGGGGGCTGGGCTTGGGCTGGGGCATGGCTGGGGTCGAGGCTGGAACCAAGGCTCAGGAGGATTTGGGGCTGTGCTAGGGGCAGGGCTGGGCTGGGGGCTGAGCTGGGGCTGGGGCTGGGGCCAAGGCTGAGGCAGGGCAGGGCAGGGCTGGCGCAGGACTGGGGTTGGGGCTGGGGCTGGGAGCTGGGGCTGGGGGCTGGGTCTTGGCTGGGGCTGATGGATGGGGCTGGGTCAGGGCTGGGGTAGGGCTTGGGCCGGGGCTGGGACTGGGGTAGGGGCAGGTCTGGGGCATGGCTGGGGCTGGGGCTGTGGCTGGGGCTGGGGCCGAGGCTGGGGGCAGGGATGGGGTAGGGCT
Organism: Melanerpes formicivorus; assembly: GCF_026170545.1. NCBI lineage: Eukaryota > Metazoa > Chordata > Aves > Piciformes > Picidae > Melanerpes > Melanerpes formicivorus. The sequence goes on from NW_027142883.1 coordinate 116,915, forward strand.
GGGGCTGGGGCTGGAACCAAGGCTTGGGCAGGGCTGGGGCTGGGCTCGGGCCGGGGCTGGGGCTGGGCTGGGGCTGGGGCAGGGCTGGGGCTGGGCTGGGGCTGGGGCTTGGGCAGGGTTGGGGCTGGGGCTGGAACCAAGGCTTGGGCAGGGCTGGGGCTGGAGGCTGGGGCCGAGGCTGGGCTGGGGCTGGGCTGGGGCTAGGGCTGGGCTGGGGCTGGGGCAAGTGTGGGCTGGTGGCTAGGCAGGGCTGGGGCAGGGCTGGGGCTGGGCTGGGGCTGAGCTGGGGGGCAGGGTTGGTCTGGGGACTAGGGCAGGGGCAGGGCTGGGGCAGGGCTGGGGCTGGGCTGGGGCCAGGTCTGGGACTGCAGGCTGGGGTCGGGGCTAGGCTGGGGCTGGGCTGGAGCTAGGGCCGGGGCTGGAACTGGGGCTGGGGCAGGGGTTGGGGCCGGGGCTGGGCTGGGGATGAGCTGGGGCAGGGCTCGGGCTGGGGCTGGGGCTGGGGCTGGGGCTGGAACCAAGGCTTGGGCAGGGCTGGGGCTGGGCTCGGGCCGGGGCTGGGGCTGGGGCAGGGCTGGGGCTGGGCTGGGGGCCAGGGCATGGGCAGGGGTTGGGGCTGGGCTGGGGCTGAGCTGGGGCTGGAGGCTGGGGCCAGGGCTGGGGGGGCTGGGGCTGGGGCAGGGCTGGAGGTGGGGCCTGGGTTTGGGCTGAGGAAGGGCTGGGGCACGGCTAGGGCTTGGGCTTGGACTGGGCTGGGGCTAGGGCTGGGCTGGGGCTGGGGCAAGGGTGGGCTGGAGGCTGGGCTGGGGCTGGGGCTGGGAGCAGGGCTGGGCTGGGGGCATGGCTGGGGCTGGGTTGGGGGCAGGGTTGGGGCTGGGGCTGGGGCCAGGGCTGGGTCAGGACTGAGGCTGGGGCAGGGCTGGGGCTGGGGCTGGGGCAGGGCTGGGGCTGGGCTGGGGCCAGGGCATGGGCAGGGTTGGGGCTGGGCTGGGTCCAGGTCTGGGGCTGGAGCCTGGGGCCAGGGCTGGGCTGGGGCTGGGCTGGGGAGTAGAGCTGGGGCAGGGCTGGGGCAGTGCTGGGGCTGGGCTGGGGCAGGGCTGGGGCAGGGCTGGGGCTGGGCTGGGGCCAGGGCTTGGGCAGCGATGGGGCTGGGCTGGGGCTAGGGCTGGGCTGGGGCTGGGGCAAGGGTGGGCTGGAGGCTGGGGTGGGGCTGGGGCAGGGCTGGAGGCTGGGCTGGGGCTGGGGCAGGGCTGGGGACTGGGCTGGGGCTGGGGCAGGGCTGGGACTGGGCTGGGGGCTGGGGCCGGGGCTGGGTTCTGGGCTGGGGCTGGGGCAGGGCTGGGGCAGGGCTGGTCCTGGGCCGGGGGCTGAGCTGGGGGCAGGGTTGGGCTGGGGCTTGGGCAGGGGATGGGCTGGGTCTAGGGCGGGGGCTGTGCTGGTGCTGTGCTGGGAGTGGGCTGGGGGACTAGGGCAGGGGCAGGGCTGGGGCAGGGCTGGTCCTAGGCCGGGGGCTGGGGCCGGGGCTGGGGGCTGGGCTGGAGCTGGGTCAGGGCTGGGGCTGGGCTGGGGCCAGGTCTGGGGCTGGAGCCTGGGGCTGGGGCTGGGCTGGGGAGTAGAGCTGGGGCTGGGCTGGGGCAGGGCTGGGGCTGAGCTGGGGGCTGTGGCCGGGGCTGGGCTGGGGCTTGGGCAGGGCTGGGGATGGGCTGGGGCAGGGCTGGGGCAGAGCTGGGGCTGGGCTGGGGCTGGGGCTTGGGCAGTGTTTGGGCTGGGCTGGGGCCAGGGCTGGGGCTGGAGGCTGGGGCCAGGGGCTGGGCTGGGGCTGGGCTGGGGCTGGGCTGGGGAAGGGGTTGGGGCTGGGCTGGGGAAGGGTTTGGGGCTGGGCTGGAGCCGGGGCTGGGACTGGGGCTGGGCTGGGTCTAGGGCTGGGGCTGTGCTGGTGCTGTGCTGGGGGTGGGCTGGGGACTAGGGCTGGGGCAGGGCTGGGGCAGGGCTGGTCCTAGGCTGGGGGCTGGGGCCGGGGCTAGGGGCTGGGCTGGAGCTGGGTCAGGGCTGGGGCTGGGCTGGGGGTAGGGCAGGGCTGGGGCTGGGCTGGGGCCAGGTCTGGGGCTGGAGCCTGGGGCTGGGGCTGGGCTGGGGCTGGGCTGGGGAGTAGAGCTGGGGCTGGGCTGGGGCAGGGCTGGGGCTGAGCTGGGGGCTGTGGCCGGGGGCTGGGCTGGGGCTTGGGCAGGGCTGGGGATGGGCTGGGGCAGGGCTGGGGCAGAGCTGGGGCTGGGCTGGGGCCGGGGCTTGGGCTGGAGGCTGGGGCCAGGGCTGGGCTGGGGCTGGGCTGGGGCTGGGCTGGGGCTGGGCTGGGGAAGGGGTTGGGGCTGGGCTGGAGCCGGGGCTGGGACTGGGGCTGGGCTGGGTCTAGGGCTGGGGCTGTGCTGGTGCTGTGCTGGGGGTGGGCTGGGGACTAGGGCTGGGGCAGGGCTGACGCAGGGGCTGGGCCTGGGGTAGGGCTGGGACTGAGGTTGGGGCCGGGGCTGGGGCTGGAGTAGGCTGGAGGCTGGGCCTTGGGCTGGGGCTGGGGGCAGGCCTGGGCTGGGGGCATGGCTGGGGCTGGGTTGGCGGCAGGGCTGGGGCTGGGGCTGGGCTGGGGCCGAAGCAGGGCTGGGGTAGGGCTTGGGCCGGGGCTGGGGCTGGATTGGGGCAGGGCTGGGAGCTGGGCTGGGGCTGGGGCTGGGGCAGGGCTGGGACTGGGCTGGGGGCTGGGGCCGGGGCTGGGTTCTGGGCTGGGGCTGGGGCAGGGCTGGGGCAGGGCTGGTCCTAGGCCGGGGGCTGGGGCTGGGGCTGGGGGCTGGGCTGGAGCTGGGTCAGGGCTGGGGCTGGGCTGGGGGTAGGGCAGGGGCTGGGGTTGGGCTGGGGCCAGGTCTGGGGCTGGAGCCTGGGGCTGGGGCTGGGCTGGGGCTGGGGCTGGAACCAAGTCTTGGGCAGGGCTGGGGCAGGGCTGGGGCAGGGCTGGGGCTGGGCTGGGGCTAGGGCTGGGGCGGGGACTGGGGCTGGGCTGGGGCTGGGGCAGGGCTGGGGCTGGGGTTAGGTCCAGGGCTGGGGCAGGGCTGGGGCTGGGGCTGGGGCTGGGCTGGGGCTGGGCTAGGGCAGGGCTGTGTCTGGGGCTCGGCTGGGGCTAGGTCCAGGGCTGTGGCTGGGCTGTGGCTGGAGCTGGGCTGGGTTCTGGGCTGGGGCTGGGGCAGGCCGGGGGCTGTGGCTGGGGCTGTGGCTGGAGCTGGGCTGGGGCCGGGGCTGGGGCCGGGGGTGGGGGCTGGGGCTGGGGCGGGGGACTGGCAGAGGGCTGGTGCTGGGGCTGGGTCCAGGGCTGGGGCTGGGCGGTGTCTGGGGCTGGGCTGGGGGCAGGGCTGGGGCTGAGGTTGGGCTGGGCTGGGGGAACGGATGGGGCTGGGGCTGGGGCTGGGGCTTGGGCTGGGGGCTGGGTCCAGGGTGGGGCTGGGGCTGGACTGGGGGTAGGGCTGGGGTGGGGCTGGGCTGAGGGCAGGGCTGGGGCTGGGGGCTGGGATGGGGCAGGACTGGGACTGGGGACAGGGGCACGGGCGAGGCTGGGGACAGGGCTAGGGCTGGAGCTAGGGCAGGGCTGGGGCCAGGCTGGGGCTGGGTTCGGCTGAGGGGTGGGTCTTGGTCCAGGGCTGGGGCTGGGCTAGGGCAGGGCTGGGGCTGGGCTGTGGCTGGGGCTGGGCCGGGGGCTGGGGCTGGGACCGGGGCTTGGGCTGGGGCAAGGCTGGGCCTGGGCTGGGGATGAGGCTGGGGGTGGGGCTGGGCCTGGGGCCGGGGTTGTATTGAGGCCGAGCTGGGGCTGGGGCTGGGCTAGGGCTGGAGCGGGGGCTGGGGCAGGGCTGGAGCTGTGCTGGGGCTGGGGCTAGGCTGGGGCTGTGCTGGGGCCGGGCTATAGCAGGGCTGGGGCTGGGGTTGGGCTGGGGCTGGGTCCAGGGCTGTGGCTGGGCTGTGGCTGGGGCTGGGGCTAGGCTGGGGCAGGGCTGGGGATGAGGCTGGGGGTGGGGCTGGGGCTGGGGCTGGGGTTGTATTGAGGCCGAGCTGGGGCTGGGGCTGGGCTAGGGCTGGAGCGGGGGCTGGGGCAGGGCTGGAGCTGTGCTGGGGCTGGGGCTAGGCTGGGGCTGTGCTGGGGGCTGGGTCCGGGATTGGGGCAGGGCTGGGGCCAGGGCTTGGTCTCAGGCAGGGCTGGGGGCTGGGCTGTGACTGGGGCACGGCTGGGCTGGAGGCTGGACTGGGGCTGGGGCAGGACTGGGGTAGGGCTGGGGCTGGGCTGAGGGCTGGAGCCGGGGGCTGGGGCTGGGGCTGGGTGGGGCTGAGCTGGGGCTGGGCTGGGGCTGGGTGGGGCTGAGCTGGGGCTGGGCTGGGGCCAGGAGGCTGGGCTGGAGCACGGATTGGGCAGGGATGGGGCAGGGCAGGGATGGGGCAGGACCAGGGCTGGGGCTGCAGCCTTGGCTGGGGCAGGGCTGGGGGACTGTGCTGGAACTGGGGCTGGGGTTGGGGCTGGGGCAGGGCTGGAGCTGGGCTGGAGCTGGGACTGGGGCCGGGGCTGGGGGCAGGGATGTGGTTGAGCTGGGGCCGGGGTTGGGGGCAGGACTGGGCTGGGGACTGGGCTGGGCTGGAGCTGGGGTTGGGGCAGGGCTGGTGCTGGCCTAGGGGCAGGGCTGGTCTGGGTCCGGGGCTGGGGCAGGGCTGGGGGCAGGTCTGTGGGCTGGGCTGTGGCTGGGCAGGGTGCTGGAGCCAGGACTGGGGCTGGGACTGAGGCTGGGGCAGGGCTGGGACAGGGCTGGGGCAGTTCTGGGGCTGGGGCTAGGCTGGGGCTGTGCTGGGGCCTGGGGCCGGGGCTGGGGGCTGGGCTGGGGCTTGGGGCAGGGCTGGAGCTGGGGCTGGGGCCCAGAGTGGGACTGGGCAGGGTCTGAGCTGGGGCTGGGGATTGGCTGGGGGTGGGCTGGGGGCTGGGCTGGGGGCTGTGGCTGGGGCCGGGACTGGGCTGGGGATGAGCTGGGGCTGGGCTGGGGCCGGGGCTGGGGGCAGGGATGGGGCTGGCCTGGGGGCAGGGCTGGGGCCAGAGCTGGGCTGGGGGCTGGGCTTGGGCTGGGGCATGGCTGGGGTCGAGGCTGGAACC